>NC_056728.1:778221958-778401958 GCF_019279795.1 Protopterus annectens
GCTTACAGAACACACTGGTAGTTATATAAGTCCACATGATGTGCAAGTGTTCTGTCTAGTTGTGTGCCTGCATTTGTTATTGCTTGGCCTATACCTTCCCATGAAACAGCTTGAGAGGTATGTACATACTACATCACCTATAGGAGACTTGTAGTCACTGTACACAAAACTGACAATAAACACCTGTAGAGTTAATATTACCACTGTTTTCATGGATATAATCTGCAATGTCACTAATGGACTGTTTTTCTCTCTCTCTCTCCCCCCACCCCTTATCTGCATGTATTTAATATTGTTATGTATTATTATGGTTTACTATTAACATATATTGTTAAAATAACTATATTTTGGAAAATATGGTTTATTATTGTTATCTGTTATTATGCTTTCATATTGACAAATCTTGTTAAAATAACCATTTTGTTGGCCTTATGCAATTTATTATTATGTGTTATTATGCTTTGATATTAACATAGCTTGTTAAATTAACCATGTGGTTGCCCTTATGCTGTAACTGTTACTGGCATGCTGTTAACATACTGACTGTTCTGTTATTTCATGTTGTGTCATTAATAATATACATTGCTATGTATTTGGGTTAATTAATATGATGTTCCATGCTGTTAATACTAACAATGATTTGTTTATAACTAACCTCAACTTATTGCTATACCTCAATACCACAGCACATCAAGGTAGGCCAGTTTCGGCTGATCCCCCTACCTAGCCTCAACCAGCTGTGGCACTGGGTCCCAGCACATCTGTGACCCAGACCAGTGGTGCCCTCTTTGTTGCCCCTGCAATACCTGCAGCGTTGGGTAGTGCCAACCCATGGGATGGGGACGGGCCCCTCTCTGGGAGTAGTGGCAGAGGGGAAGCTGTCACTCAGGATGAGTTGCCAGTCGTGGTATGCAGAATAGGCCACCACGGCTATGACCGCCACCTGTGCCAGACTGAGGACATGCTGGCCAACCTGGTGAGTCAGCCTCACCCCTTTGCCCAGCCTGCTGCACTGACATCCTTGGGTCAGTGAAGGAGCAGTGCCAACAGTCCCATGGCTGGAGATGTGAGTCACACTGCTGCCATCTGGCGACACATGGGACTTGAATTCCACAACACCCTCCCTATCCACGGTGTTCACCCCCTCATGTGTCACACACCTCCCCTGTCTGCTGTCTTGTCTGTCTTGTCTGTTTGCAAATGCATCTTCAGCTACCCAACTTACCTTTCTCACATGTACCTATGTCCCTTCCCCAACATTCCACTCTCACCTAAAAAAAAAATGGGCACCTGTCTCAAAAAAAAAAAAAATGTCCCATACATAGCTCTCCATTTCACACATGTGTACACTGGACATATGTAATTTGGTCCAATTGGGTTGACAATGCACTTATGTTGTCCTCACCCCTCTCTCTGGCATTTGAGAATCCAAATTCATCTACAAATTCTGTCAAAGTGCACAGTTGTTGCTGTACAAGAAATGGATAGCTATGGTTCTTTCCTACACCCTTCCTGCACATCCCTCCCTGACTTTCACTGTGTTTCCCCCTGGGTCTATATTAGAATGATGAAACTTCACTTACAGGAATCCCAAAAGGCCGACACATAAACAGGGAACCACATGAACACCGAACGTCCTTAAGCGTGAAAGTCAAAATACCGAATTGCCATAGTTGTCCACACCATGTTTAGTGAGGTAAAACAGCAGTAGGAGATTCCCTTATCCGGTATAGCTCCCTAACGTAAATGTGCAATAGTTATTGATCTTAGGGTTAGGGTGCAGGTTAAGGTAAGTGCATATATAGTAATACATTCATATTTATTTTCTTTGGGTAGGCAGTACGTAGTGGGTGGTGGAGTTGGCCAACTATGACAATTCGATATTTTGAATTTCGCACTTAAGGATGTTCTGTGTTCTTGCGGTTCGCTGTGTATGTGTCAGCCTTTCGGGATTTGTGTAAGTGAGGTTTCAGCATTCTAATATAGACCCTTTCCCCCCTGTTTGCCTCCATTTCACCACTTTCCTAGCTCCCCTTTTTTCTTTTCTTTATATTTTTTTAGAGTGGTGCTGCCCAATGTGTTGTCTTACAGCTTCACTAAGCTCAGCTAAATTGAGGTATAATGACAATATGTGTTTATAACATTGTAAGACACGTACAAAATGAACACCTTAACCATCTTTCAAACCTGAGCCCATCATACTGCATTAACCCACCATGCCACACAAATCTTACTTAACACAGGTGGATTAAACAAAACATAGTAATTGCCAATTACAGTCATTAGGCGTGTTTCAGCGGAGCTGTGTGCCACGCCACACCACTCAAACTGGAATAGAAAGTAATGGAAAAAGTGGGAGTGTACCTTCAACTCTGGTTCAATAGTACCCCACTAGAGAGCCAAAGCCATGATAATGCATGTAACTGCAGCCTGTGATATCCGGTAAATGTGCCCTTTTATCAGCAACATGTACAAAAAGTCACCTACAAAGGTATTAATGGCAAAATAAATATTCAACTGTGACCCTGGTGCAGAAATGCATCCATAGAAAGCCATGCACATACTGATGGATGTAGAAAATGTTTGTCACAGCCTGTATGTGTGCACATATTTCTTGCAAATACACATGGGGTAGCAGTGGCTCAGTATCTCATTCTATTAAATGCCTTGCATACAGTACATTTTGCCACATGCAGTCCTGGGTTCAAATCCAGTGTTGTGTTGCATTTCAATGACATTATTGTGAAGGCAGCAATTAATTAATGACTCATGCACTCTTTATCTACACAAAGCATTGCAAATTAAATAACTGCTTTTCAGTGCTGGAAGTCACAGGCCTGCAGGAAAGGATACACTGCACATATCCGTATAGCATTACTATATGTTGCCTAGTACTCTGTTATTGAGTTAGTTGTCTAACATACGTAACTTAAACACATTCATTAATTGGAGTGTAATGGTTACCCTCACCCTCACCCTGCCTCTGCCTCTAAAACAAGGCTGACACAGATACACCTACAGCTTGTTGTCCTCCAAAGTGTTAACACTCTCTGCCTAGGTCTATTACCTGCAGTAGCAGCTGCAGCCTATGGTACACACAGCTCTGTGTAAAGGTTTCTGCTACAGACTTACACTCTGTGATGATGTAGTCTCCTCAATGTCCATCTCAACAGCTAAGAAAGGGGCTCTGGCCTACTTGAAAGCCTTATATATTGCACAGTGATTTCATGTCATTGGTTAATGATAGTGTAATTCAGCTATTTTGGCTAAAATTAGCTTATCAGAGCCACAGATTGGTTTAGAGGCAATTACCTGCTATTGAGAAGCATGTTAAAAATGCAAGCAGTTGGCTATGGGGAAATATTCTGTATGACACTTTCCTCACACAGAGCACCCCTTTGTGAAACATTACTAATAGCACATTACAACAGAGGAGTACTGCACTCCACCAGGTATGTAACTGTTTTTTTTGTGTATAACAGGATGCAGATGGGAGTATAGAGGTATGGGGAATATGCCTGTCTTAGTCCTGTGGTAATGACATGCTATTGATATCCTGCTGTCTTACACCTACAGGGGATGTACAATGCTTCAGGGTTGCCTTGTCTTTTGTCATTGTGGCACACTGGTGTTGTTGGACTGTTCCTTTATAGAGGTTGCAATAGCACACTACTATTTGTCTGGCACTGGTCTTATGACATTAGAGGGTGGTTGGTCTTAGGGGACACACCACAGTAGACTGGAGTGGTTGGTGTATGATCACACAGCAGAATCTCTCATGGCACACATAGAAATACCTCAGTATTGATACTATCCCAGTTATATCCACATATGTAGTATATTGTCACATTGACATGTGTGAGCAAGCAGTGGATAGTGCCAGCCATTTTGTCTTTGCTGTATCTGTACATAGCGGACATTCATGTATCTGATGAAGTAATGTATTCCCCTTGTGTTGTCTTTTAGGAATAATGCAGTAATATATTCCCCGTGTGTTGTCTTTCAGGAATAATGTATCCTAGATGCCATGCCCCCTTCTCAAATGCGGAGAATGAAATAATACTTGAAGGACTAAGGCAGCATCATTACATCCTACTATCCAGGGGGAAGCACAGGGAACAGCTGGCTGCATTGTGAGCAAACCTTGTCCGGGATGTAAATGCCAGTGGCCAACAGGACAGGACATATGAGCAGGTTCAACACTGCACAACAGACATAGTGAATGCTGTATGACAAAGGGCAGCTTATGTAGCCAGAGTTCGTGCCATCATCAGTGGAGGGCCTGCAGCTGAACAATCACTTGCAGCCACTGAGGAATTCCTAGCAAACCTAGGAACACATGACAGCTCCCAGGCATTCATCACACCATATATCATGGAGGTGGGTGCCACAGTGTCCACAGCAGAGGAGCGTGCAGGTAAGCTTACTGTGATCACCATGTAATACTATAGCAGTCATTGTGTCAGGCTGTACATACTTTTACATGGGTGTCAGGTATATCTGCTTTGGGGGGGGTGGGATTTAAGCTCAGTGGTACACTCATACACATAATGTCACCAATACATCAAGTAACACAGTAGCTACTGTACAAGTGAGATATATGCATGTATTAACTTGTTGTGCTGCAGCATGCAGTGGTACTGACAGTACCTCACCCTCAACTTTTTACATGTCCATCAGGTGTTGTCCAAGGCTGTGGTCAAGCTCCTGGAAAGCTTGATACTGTTTTGTTATGGAACATACATATGATATTAAAGTTAAGGATTAGAATAATGCCCTACGTACACTTAAGTCTGTGTGTAACCAGAGTAGAATGTTTGTCTGTTTCATTCTGGAACATTTACCTTAGGTTCTTAGAGTGGATAATCACAGGCATGTAGTTGAATGTACAGAAACACTTTTGCAGTTAAAGTTAAGAGCGAATAAGCCTCTTAGTTTACATGAGGCAATCAATCCAACATGCTTTTTAAAAACTGGAAGGTTGATGGTACATACCTTAAGCAATGAAACTTGCATTTGTAAATATTTGTTAAGATAGGTGTACTGGGTTTTATGTGTTGGTTTAGCATCTATAGTTTCATACTAAAAACTAAAAGGTAAATTGTACCAGTCAAGTTTCACTTGATTTACCTGACATGCTTGTTATACAGGCCTTAAGTTGAATGTGTATTTGTTGTGAGGAGGTCTGTTATGCATGACAGCAGAGATGAGAAGATGTGAGACTGGTAATGCAGTTATTGATCCTCAGTATTATGACTCTTGGTGGATTGTCCATACATAATAGTGCCGGTAGTAATATACTGCTTTTGCCTTGGTTTTCACAGGTGACCAGGGGTTTGGAGTCTCTCCCCCACACAACCTAATGTTAGTGTCTCTTTGGACTCTGAAGATGATGGTGGCTATAGTGAGGCACAGGTGGGGTTGTCTGGGGCCTAATCTGTCTCATAGGTTGACATCCCTCTTATGCCCCTATTCTCATTGCACACAGTCAGTATGCCCATACATACCCAGTCCCCACAAGCCACAGATATTGGACAGCCAGAGGGTGGAGACATTGCACAGGAAAGTGTGGCAACTATGGCTCTAGTGAGTGTAGACACTGGCCATAGCCAGAGAGCTGGAGAGGTCCTACACAGGCTGATTGACAGGGGTGTTTGTAGGAGGACTGCTGTCTATCCACCACCTTTTGCAGGTGTCACATCATGGGTCACTCGGTGCATGTTTTGAGCCATCATGAAGGCACAGGCATGTTCTGAATGGAACACTAGACATATTCTTAAGATTATGGATGCAGCACAGTCTGACATCCATGACTGCCTCCACCACATTGGGGACACCCTGGATCTGTTCACTGATGCAGTGGACAGATGGTGGGCTGAGACAGTATCTGTCTTGGACCACACATTGTGCTTGAACATCTGGTTGGAGTTGGGTGTTGGTCCCATGGACATAGGTCAGCAACACCATCTGCTGAGAGTCCACGTGGCCATACACAGTCACGTGCCCATAGTGGCAGTACATCCAGCACTACAAAGGAGAGTGTGCTGTCTACACCACTACATGGCAGGCCATGCGCACATGGTCTTGGGCAGTCATGTGGGGGACACTGTTCCAGCAGACAGCAGTCACCGTCAGGTACTAACGCTGTGTCTGACCTTGGACACAGTGGTGCCAGTGCAACTCCTGATAGAGCCAGTTCTCATGTTCAGGGTCTGAGATGATGAACTGTCAACACTACCATGTACAGTCCACAGCTGTCCAACATACACATGTGTAGGGCTAACACTGAGCTTACCCTGTACCCATAGCCGCACACACTCTCACACCACAGTCACATGCAGGTCACTTATAGACACACACAGCACCTCTTCATGGTCCATCAGTCTAACTCCCCTTCCTAACTCACACACATGCTGTCAACCGTTTGGGCCAGCCTAGGTCTCCAGCAGCCCCATACAACACCCTGTGCAAGTAATGATACCTGTATCATATCCCTGTCATCCTTCCCATCGATGTAGGGAAATGATGCTATGTGTCTGATGCACAGGGTGACTATATTACTTTACATGTACCTGTGTAATACAGTATTGTTTTGCCATGCTACTTGTAGTGGTCACCAACAGATATGTGTCAAGAGTATGCAACATACTTTTGTATACCTTATATTGTATGCTGTTGTACTGGCAATATTGTTACACAATGAAGGTGTGTCATGAACCTATGTATGTATCTGTTTCAGGAGTCTGTGGAGATAACCTATGGACACATGGTGGTAACAAAGTGGCACAGGATGGCATGGCAGCACAGCAGAAATATGACAACAGCAAGATACAGCAATATACGTGCATGGCTCCATAGGTTCATATCTGTATAACAGTCTAACAAGGACAATGGTGGCAGTCAGTATACTCATGCATTCATAATTTGTGATAAGGTCTGCTATTCTTGATATGTGTCACCTGGGTTTTCAGAACTTACACATCTTCAAGCTGTGGTGATGGAGTTGACCCATCTACAAACATCATGTGTCCAGTTCAGACAGTTGACTGATATCACTTATACTTGTTGTGTTCTGCATCCCATTGTGTAACCTGCACATGATGTGTTTCATAGCAGATGTATGTTTCACATGCATAGGGGATCTGTTTCATGTAGGGTGTACTGTCTGTGTTACATAGCAGTATCCCCAATATGTACTATATATACCATGTTGATGATGTAAGTGTGTAGGTTCATAGGTTGGTACTAGGCTATCGGCCCTAGGGCCTATAAAAGCCTAGCCATAACAATTCCCTGGCTATTTCTTCCCACAGTATTTACTTCTCTGGACCCGTGTCTAGCAGGGCAACTGATATGATCCCTGGGGTGAATTTCCTATCTCCCATCCAATCATCAAGGTTCCTTTTGAAGAGGGCCAAAGAGGTGCTCTGCTTGACATGTATGGGCAGTCTATTCCAGAGTCTGGGGAGTCTCTGGGTCAGGAACCTATCCCTCCAGCATGTTTTGTTCATTGTGATGACAAGGTTTATATCCCTGGAGCATGTGTCTCTGAGGGATTGGGATTTCTTTAAGTGTAGCATGTCCAACAGCTCTGGGTTTAACATAGCCTTGTACGTTAAGCAGAGATTCCCTTTGAGTAGGTGATACATGACAGAGTATAGCTGGAGTTCTTTTAGACGGTCAGCATAGGGCATCTGCTTTAGGCCAGTGATTCTTTTAGTGAGGTATTTCTGCGGCCTTTCCAGTTATTGCAGATGTCTTGAGAGGTACATACCAAAGGGGGCATTGTATTCTATAATGGGTCTAATGAGGGATGAGTACAGTGGAACGATGACCTCCTTTTTTCTGGATGAAAAGCCCTTAGTGATGAGATGTGCCACATAGAAGGATTTCCTGACTGTTGTGGTGATGTGGTTATCGAAGGTGAGATCACTGTCCACCTGTGTCCCTAAGTCTCTTATCACACTTTTGGTGTTTAGTGTACTGCCACCTATGTGGCCTTTCATGGGTACATGTTTTTTCCCAAAGGGGATAACTATACATTTCTTGGCAATGAGCTTGAGCCCATGGCACTGGCACCAAGCATCTGTTTCTGTAAGGCCCTTTTGTAGAATATCCACATCATTTGGGGATTCAATAATGGCTCCCAGTTTGCTGTCATCTGTGAACTTTGTTAGCCAGAGTCCCTTAGTGTTGGCCTGTACTTCAGAGAAGTAGATGCCAAACAAGAGTGGTCCCAGGACTGAACCCTGAGGTACTCCACTTGTCACTTGTCTGGAGCTGGATTTGGAGTCAGCTACTTTTACAGTGTGGATTCTGCCAGTAAGCCAGTTGGCAACCCATCAAGTGTTATAGGGATTAATGCCCAGCTTAGTAAGTTTATCTATGATTCTAGAGTGGGAGATGGTGTCAAAGGCCTTGGCGAGGTCCAGATAGGCTGTGTGGATCACCTTACCCTTGCCCACGGCTCTGGAGACTGATTCAAAGAAGCCAATCAGGTTCAGGAGACAACATCAGCCATTCACAAACCCAAACTGCATGGGGTCCAGTGTTTGAAGGTTGCCAATGTCTTTGTTTATAAGTTCCATGATAATACGTTCCATGGCCTTAGAGATCAGGCTTGTCAGACTGATGGGATGGTAGTTCCTGGGATCCAAGGTGGATCCCCCCTTGTGGAGTGGGTATCTGTGTGCCAATCAGTGGGCACAAAGCCTGAGGTGAGGCTATGATTAAACAAGACACTTAGGTGAGGTGTCACTTCATTTTGTAGTTCATGTAGTACACAGCCTGGGATGTCGTCTGGTCCCATGGATGCTGTATGTTTAGCTTTGGAGAGTGTGTTTTTACCTGTGTGGCTATTATTACCAGAATTTGTCAATCTTTCAGTATTGAAATGGGCCCTTTAAGGGGTGAGAGAGTGGTGAAGTTTGCACTGAATCGATCTGCCAGGATATTGGCAATATCCTTGGGATCAGTATATTTAATGCCATTCTGTTGTAGCTCGGAGCAGATCTGAGCATTGCCATTTAGATTCTTGACATAGCTATAGAATGCCTTGTGGTTGTCTTTGGAATCTTTGGCAATTTTATTTTTGTAACTAGCTTTGGAGGATTTTATGAGGGCTCTCAGCTTCTTACTGAGTCTGGTAAGGGAGTTTTTTGCATCCTGGGATTTTCCTCTTTTCTGCAACAGTTTCTTCCTTTTGTTGTAAAGTTTGTTTATGGCAAGGGACTACCAGATTGGCTTCCTTTTTTTGGAGGAGAGTGTCTTGGTTTATTTTGAGGATGGCACAATTCATGCAAGAGTGGATGTGCTCATACAGTGCCTTAGTGTAGGATTCAGCAGTCAAACTTTCAGTTCCCATGTGCATGGGTGTCATGAAGTTTGTCACTTCTGACTTGAGTAGCATGAAGTTGGCTTTGGAGAAGTTTTTTTACGTATGTTTCCTTACTGGGAGTGGGGGTGGGATGTGGATGTCAAGGGTGATTAGCTTATGGTCAGACCTGACCAACGAGGGGGTGACCATAGGTGTGGAGCATCGGTTTCCCATGTTGGTAATGACCGGGTCTAGGATATTGGAGCCCCTGGTGGGACTAAGGATTAGTTTATCCAGAGCATTGGAATTTATGAATTCCAAGAACCGTTGGGTAAAGGTGTTAGTACATGAGTAGTTTTCCCAGTTAATGGCAGGGTAGTTTAAATCAGCCAGTATTAGGGTGTTTGATTGCATCTTAATATTTTCCAGTATGTTTAGAAAGGTGCAGTGAGAATCTTAGGACATGGTGTGGGATCTGTAGCAAGCTACAATTTTGATTGCAGTCTTACCTAGTGCTGGTTGCACCTGGAGAATTTCAGACACATTGTGTTGGGCAACTAGCCTGGTGTTGTGAATATCCTTGGTGAATATGGACACTCCTCCACCTTTAGTGTTTCGGTCCTGGTTTGGTTGCCAAAAAGGGTGGTAGGAGTTGTAGCCTAGTATTGCAGGGGTGCTCTCTGGAGCCTTGAACCAGGTCTCAGTTACTGCACAGATATTGATGTTCTCCATTTTTAGTGGTGCTTCGAGAGAGTGCATTTTGAGGTTTAGACTTCTAACATTGAGTAGCATTACCTTCAGGTTTCACATGCTTGTACCTGCTACGGTGATGGTTCTGTCCTTTGAAATTTGCATAAAAAAGGCACTATAGGGGCGGCAAGAGCCTTAGCCAGTAAGCTGAATCCCAGGAGCAACAGGTCCAGACCATCTCTGGCAAAGCATCGTGGTCTGTCAATCATGTCATCCCAGGCAGACAGATACTAGATCCCCTTTGAATGACAACAGAAGATTAGCCAATTGTTGAAGCCAATCATTTTGTCTTTAACTCATTACATCCGAGTGACGTCTCCAGGTGCATCTGCAGTTACCACCTACTGCTCCTCTAGGCATCAAATATTGCTTGTTCATATTTGCATTAATAATTCCAAAACCATGCTACATTCAAGGTATTGTGCCCTGTCCATGCATGCATTGACAACATTATACATTACGCCACCTGCTCACCTGTGTCTGCCTACATGGTGACATCCAGCAGGCACAGGGATCTGTAGGTGAGTGGGTTATGTACTGTTGCATCCTTAATTTGGTTCCTTTGAGCAACTGTATGGATGTGTGAGTGCAGATTTACTCACCATTAATAGGGTATGTGGGACAATACATGCATCCACATCTATATCTGTCTATAACAGGGATGTCTCTATAAATGTAGCTGTGTGTGTGTGTGTGTGTGTGTGTGTGTGTGTGTGTGTGTGTGTGTGTGTGTGTGTGTGTGTGTATGATGTGTATATGCGTTATGAAGATAAGTGGAGAATCTATGTGTCATTGTAATATATGTAGCTATATATATTAGTATATATCTATTTGACAGTATATAGTGGTAGTTATACTAATCATGTGAGAGAGAGAGATAGGGACAGACAGATATGTATACGTATATGTCTGTATGTGCAGATGTATTTACACATTGCAGGTCATTTAGATGACAAGGCAACAGAATTGCACTCATTTTAACTAAGTGTAGGAGCATGCCTAGTGGGACTGTCAGTACTTACAAGGTGACTCCAGGCCAGACCTACCTGAACTCCAGTCCAGAATTTTGTGTGTTGCAGACATTGCCAGCTGCACCTGTTTCTGCAGTACTGCACTTCCCTCAAATTATCCATGGCATTCCCCAGCTGTCTGCTCTACTTAATATGTTCATAGGTTCATAGGTGTTTACTAGGCTAACAACTACAAGGGCCTTTTTAAGCCTAGCCATGCATCACAAATCTCTGACAAGCTCATATCCTTGATAAGTGTAAGCATGGGCCTGGGAGATGAACTATTTACAGGTTACATGTGTCCATTAGAAACACAGGTGCCAAACCAGGGATGAATTTCTGGTTTCCCATCCAATTGTCCAAGTTGAACTTGAATTAGGTTAGGGAGGAACTCTGCTTCACATGGCTGTGGAGCCTGTTCCACAGACAGGGTAGTCTCTGGGATACATACCTATCTCTCCAGTAGGTCCTATTTATATCACAGGTAAGGTTTAAGTCTTTATTTTATTTATTTAACATTTGTTGACCGGGAAAGTCTGACTAGGTTCCACAGAGCCTGTTTTCAGCGGAGGCCCGGGGAGAAATGCTCCAGATGCATGTCTTTGGAATGTGGGAGGAAACCGGAGTACCCGGAGGAAACCCACGCGAACACAGGGAGAACATGCAAACTCCACACAGAAGGCACCCCAGCTGAGAATCGAACCAGAGAACCTCTTGCTGTGAGGCAACAATGTTAACCGCTGCACCACTGTGCCGCCCAGAATTAGAATGGGTAATTCTGGTGCTGTTTATTTTGTGGATATGCAGGAGGTCCATCAGAGTGGGCTTTGACACTGCCCTGTATGGCAGGCATAGATCTCCCCTCAAAATCCTGTAGGAGACAGAGTACAGGGATAGGGCCTTGAGACAGTCTGCATCGGGCATTTTACTTATGCCCTGTATTCTTTTAGCGAGGAACCTTTGTGCACGTTCCAGTTGTTGGATATCCCTAGTTAGATACATACCAATGGACCATTGTACTCAATGACAGGTCTGATGAATGCTGAATATCATGGAGCAATGACTTCCTTGGACTTAGATGCCATACCTTTGTTTATAAGTTGTGCAACATAGAATGATTTCCTCACCACTGTAGACACATGATGGTCAAAGGCTAGATTACTATCTATGTGTGTCCTTAAGTCCCTGACTACTGGGTCAGCTCTACTAAGGGTTATACTGTTACTCCACACACAGACTGACAGTCATACCTCTCGACTGTACAGATTTTCACAGAATGTCCAGAAGTTTGCCTGATATTTCATTTCTGTTCCTCATACATTTGTGGTAGTCTGGTAAATTATTGTATATTGAAGTGACTGAATAATACTAACTACAGACAAATATTTGAGTGTCTGACTTTATATCCTTCAGATATTCTGTAATAATGTAACTTGATTTCATACTAGCAACTTTCTAGGTTAATTGGAACACACTGTACTGTCTGTCTCTATTTTTGGGCCTTTGTCCCCCCATTTTTCCTGGCTTGGTCCAGATTTCTTGCACTAGCAGATTGAGAGGTATGACAGTCTGTGGAAACACCAGCATACTAATACCTCACATGCAAAAACTGTGCATACTTCCAGATTCAAACTATCAACACCGCTGCCCATACTAACATCCCTAGCCCACTGAGCCACACAGGCTGCCAGACAGAGATCTGCCCTTCATCACACAATCAACAGCATACATATGTACGTTGTTATCCCTGTGTTACATGAGACATACACGGTGTGATTGAGTTCTGTGTCACAGCCCTGAGATTGCCTGGTCTGCTGATATACCATTGCTGACTTACTGTTACAGCATTTGTATGGAGACACTGATGCACTGGGGGTGAGGGAAGAACAGCACATGATCTGCTGACATAGATAGCAGTGCAAATATCATGTGACCCCACTGTTTAACATCTACCTTGACTACTGTAGTGAATATTCCAACCATAAGGCCTAGTGAATATTACAGAACACATACTATTGGACTGGGTATCTATAGTCTCATGTGGATGTTACATCTCTCCAAATAGCCCACTACATTTCCTTGCATACGTGCAGCAGGTCCATACATACAATACCATAGTATACTACTCCTTACAAGTGGTGTGTAGGTAAGTGACTTACCTTGCTAATGCAGCAGTTGACAGAACTGTAGTTCAGGGCTGACTCTGTCTGATGCACACAGTACACAGTCAATACATGGTTAGGTACAGGTTGTCTGGATTGCCTGGCATCATTTTTAATATATGTATGTGAGTTGGAGTATGGTGTCAGTCCTTAGGGCCGTAGGTTGTCAGTGCATGTGCTATGCATTGTCTCTTAGCCAAAGCCAGGGCATACTGGGTATGCCTACGTCGGCTTACAGGGACATCATCAGGGGGCTCTTCCTCTGAGTCCTCCTGTGAGTGTGGCTGTGGTAACCTAGGCGCTGGTGAGAGGCTGTGTATCCCTTCCCTTTGCTGATCCTGCTGCAGCTATTTCCACAGGATCATATCGTGTAGCATGGCACATACTGTGAATATCTGTGCACATGTGGCTGAAGAGTACTGCAGGGCTCAACCAGATATATTGAGGTACCAGAGGCGTGACTTCAACAGCCCAAACGCATGTTCTTTGATGTTCCTAGTCTGTGCATTTCCCTCATTATGGCATTCTTCCATGGGTGTGTGCATTTCTGATGGGTGTCATCATCCACAGTTCCAGTGTATAGACAGCATCCCCCAGCAAATGGCAGTGTGAGATGTCCCCCCTAGAAAAGATCTGGTACAGCTGTGTGCCAGATATGGGAGTCATGATAACTGCCAGGGCTGCCAGCATACACAGTCATGATAATGCCCTGGGTATTGCACAGGCCCTGGCAGTTGATGGAGTGGTACCCCTTGCGGATGACATTGATTCCACTCTCATCACTGGGTGGTGCCTTGATGTGTACTTGAGTGCAATCTTTAGCACCCAGTACCTCAGGGTAGGGTGCTACACAGTAGAAGTGTTGCATATTGCTGGCCCTTGCCTCAGGGGTGAGGGGAAAGAAATGGGCTCACCGGCATGTAGTATCATGGCATTCAGGAACTGGTGGAGTAACCTGGATGCTGATGCCTGTGAAAACCCCACCATGTCCCCAGTTGGTCTTTGGAAGGTTCTTGTGGCTATTATCCTAAGAGTTACACATACCTTTGTTTCCACTGTGATGGGTTCCCCTCTGTTGGCTCTGGGTCTGAGTTGAGGGTGGCAGAGCTCTATGAGCTCTTGTAGCATGTCCCTGTCCACCTTGTGGTGCTGTAAAACCTCCAGCTCATGTAACTCCTGGAAGGTTACCCTGGGCCTGAACACTCTTCTCCTTCTCAGTCTAGGCCTATTGTCAGCAGCAGCATCAGCACTGACTTCAGCATCTAACACATACAAATGTAGCAGACCTCAGCAGCCCCTAGCATTCTTTCAGTTAAAATTCCCAAGTCTGTACTCCAATGGTGCAGAGTATGGGGGGAAATCAGATTGTAGGGTGTTTGCGTGCTTTATAGTGCTCTGCTGTAGGTGTATTCTGTGCAATTGGCTACCTATGATGCATTGCACCTGTCAAGTACATCAGTAACATCATTTAATGGCCCTAGTTTAAGTTAAACAGGGGTCAAAGCTAATTAATACTTTTGCTTTTCCATTTTTTTTAATGAGGCATGTTTGCGCACTCTGGCACGCCACACAAACATGCACAGATTATTAAAAAAAAATATTTCAACTTATTTCTCTTATTTTTCAGACACACGGTGGATAGTTTCACTTATATCTGTATGTGCTATGCCATTTCTGTCCAGCTACCTACATTTTTACAGCCCCTTTTGTCTGTCTACATTCCTATACACGGACTTTTTCAGTGTACACTACAGACACTGACATGGGGTCTGCAGGGTTGCCTATCTGCTTACTGGATTGCTTTACCTGACTCATTTGCATGAAATGCACCTGTTTATGAGATGATTTGCATGCCACTGATATTTCTGTGTCAGAGCATGTGTGTGTGCTGCCCTGCTGTGTTTACTGAATCTAAAACCTGCTTACCTTTGTGTAAGCAGCATGTCATGATGCCTACATGTAAAAAGGAGGCCGTGTATGCTTTATTAAATTCCTCCAATAGCGTTGTTGTTGAGGACACATAAATAAAGAGGTTCCTAACCATACTGTAGTATAGTGACACAAAGAATGCAATCCATAAATAGAAAAATAACTAAAACTTAAAAGCCTTTAAATGATAAGGAAGTCTCATCGAAGACAGGATATCTCAATGACAGAGATGTCAAATGTATAACACAATTGTGAAAGACTTCTAAATCAGCAGTCATTCATATTTATTCCAATGTTTTCGGTATTTATCAGCTATTTTTATGAACTATTTGTACAGATACATGGCTTAGTCCAGATGCAGTTCCCTTTTGCAAAATATCAAAGTCTACCTTAAAGAGTGTATCAAATGTTTGCCTTTAAATTGCCCTAATGTCTGCTAAGAATTGTTTAACTGAATAGGCAGAAAAAATAGGTGTATTCAGCTGTGCATTTGCATTACATTTTGCTGTGTTCAGATGTTATAACATTTAGTATTATTTTGATAAATGTTTTGATTATTTACATAAATTTCATATTTACTCGAGTTTCATATATACATAGTAGTATTTCAGTTCTTTCTGCTCCTGTTAATGAGTCTGTAAGTTTCACATACAAACACAATAAGCGATAGCTTATTAATTCACAGTAGGTAACACAGAGTGTATAATTTTCAGGTGGACAGTTCATGAGGCAATTGCATTTTCTGTATTCTTGTCAGGGGCACATTGTTTCCTGTAGATGCTTATCTCAGGAAATCAGCACAGTGACTGATAATCATCTTCTGTT
Source organism: Protopterus annectens (assembly GCF_019279795.1). Taxonomy (NCBI): domain Eukaryota; kingdom Metazoa; phylum Chordata; order Ceratodontiformes; family Protopteridae; genus Protopterus; species Protopterus annectens. The sequence goes on from NC_056728.1 coordinate 778,237,951, forward strand.
GTTGGGTTAGTTTAACTGGAAATAATGACAAGGTTGTAATATATCTGAATCTCAGTACAATATATCTAAATCATAGTACAGGATGCTTATTACATGGTAAGCTGGTACAATGCATACAGTATTTACACTTCAATATTTATGTGCTCACATATTCTGAAAATTATATATCAAAGAAAATAATACATATCAAAATCATTGTAATACTTCTTTGGCATGTCAATATAATACAATAACTGTATGGTGCAAAACTATTCATCCTGTATTAGTAACAAGGGTACATCTAAATATAATATGTAGTACTGTTAAATTTATTAGGGAACTTTGGAGCTATGGCATTCTAGGGCACAGTATGACAACAAAGTGTCTTCCTATTCTTAGAAACTGTCATTCGCAAATCCAGTTTCTGTGTTACTATGTATATGTCATGTCTTTCAGAAAAAGGTCAGCTTGATAAGTTAGTGCAAAATTCCCTCATAGATAGGCTTCATTATGCAATTCTTCCTCATGTAACATTTTAATATTTGATAACAAAGTGCCATGCTAATTTTACATATATATAGGTTTGCAGGTTCAACAGAAAATATACTAACATCGTTTTGGCATTATGTTCATTTTCTTAAAAGTCTATTAATAATGACATTATAATGAGATCATAACTTACTTTATATGTGGATTGGAGTGCATTTAAAAGTAGCAATGAACATTTAGTGTGATGAACTGATAAAAAAAACAAAGGTATGTTTCTGACTGTCTAAGTGTGGTTTGCCGTTACATTCTTCCATGTCACATATTCACCATACAGATAACATGATTTATTGTTTCATGCTTACACATACAAGGTGATAGTTTTGGTGCCAGTTTGTCTCAGAGGGGTAACTCTGAGAGTTGCTGATGTGTGATGAAGGACTGCTTGCAGCTATAAGGAATGCATGTTTCAGCAAAAAAAAAAAAAAATGAATTTTGACCTTTGTGATGTTATTCAGTAAGTGATATAACTGAGAAGGCTGATGATAATGTGATGGAATACAGTATATGGAATCATAGAAAAGGTCACAGGTGATGTGAACCTGTATATATCATATATGTTTTACCCATGGTTTATAATCATCTTTTTGCACTTGTTGCCCACAGTACATAATAAGTGCATGAGATGAAATCACAAGATGCCATAGGCTGTCGGATCTCAACATTTTACCAGTCTCTTGTATTCTGATGCTTTGAGGCACAGTCAAGTTACATAGCAGGATGAGAAATGTGTAAATCCAATACAATTTGTGCCTCATTGCAATGAAACAATAAATTTAGTTGTTGAATTTCTTTAATAAGTTATTTGACTTTATTACTGTTGTCACTCACTCCCTAGTAAGCATTCACTAAATTAATGAGAAATGCTCTGTCAATGCTATTCCACGATTTTACAGCCTTGTCATATAACATTTTCAAAATCAATAACATTAGAACATGGCAAAGATGTAACACCTTTATTGGACTAACACTGATTGCTTTTACAACAGAGGAAAAAGGTGTCCATAGTACAACAGTTAACACACTTGCCTTGAGTGCAGATGACTGTGGGTTCTATTCACACACTAGGCAAATCAATCGCTGATACTACAATGGAGTATAAGGGGGGAGTGTTGTACTCATGAGTAGGTCGTGTTAAAATGATGCACCAGTTAGTGATAGCTCAGGTGGATGTAAAGAGGCCCATAGCATCTATCAAAAATGACAGGGAAAGTTCCCTGACGCCCTAGACAAATCTCCCTTAGTAGTATATATAAATGCCACCTTGGGTCTGTCCTGAAAGGAGACCACTCACCTATTTGAAAGAACCCAGTCAACAAAGGGTAAATAAAAAATAAAATAAAGATTAAACTTGCAGAGCACAAGTCCATCCATAGAAGGTTAGCTGCAGAACATCAACATCAGTGAGTGCACAGAAAAAGTGAGAACAGATTTTTTGTATTACCTACATATTTTTGACACATACCATTACCTGACCTTCTAAACTCAGGTTGTTAGTTTCAGCCTCTACTCTGTCTTTCTACTACTACCTATGTGTCTGTGACTGTGGAAATCACTCAGTCTCCCAATGGACTAGGAGAAGATGGGATGGGAGGGACCATTATCCACAGACTGAGAAGTATGGGAACCATTTTACCAATGGTAGATTGTAATATGGGCAAAATGGGCAACCTCTAGGGCCCACAGCTTCAGCAGGGTCTATGGCCAGCTAACAAAACAATTTTCCATTCACGTCTATAGTATAAAATCTCTTTTTTCACAAACGGACAAGCATAGTACAGGAAATACATACCACAGGAAGTGAAATCATGAGCACAGGAATTGGCACTTTACTGAATGGAGAAAGTGGCTGTTGGCTGAGAGCAGGAAGTGGTGAAGAAATGGCTGAATGGCAATTGCTGCTTGCTTTGAATAACGGAAGCAGTGCACTGGAAAAGTTTGCTGGAATGCTGATCTGGAAAATGGCAAAGATCTCCCTTGTAAGTGTGTATGTATAGACAAGTCATATGTGTGCATGTCTGTGTGCACGCACATATGTATTTTCTAAATGCTAAAGTGCTTATGCCCAGTCATTAGACCTCTAGATTTTATTTTGCATCATCATGGCCACTATGTGATTAAACAGCTTGCTCAAAGTCAGACAGTAGGCAAATGGTGGTTGAAAGATTCAAAGCCGGCATCCTTGACTAGAGAAAACAGTTCATTAAAGGCTTACAGCCTTAATCCTGTGTATTAACTTCCATTGATTGTCTATCGTCTACTTGTAAAGTTTGTTTTGAAAATATGTTAAAAGAATGTCCTTGTACTCTGATCTATTATGTCACAGTTTCACAGTCTCACTAGCTGGTTTATAACTGATGTATAAATACCTGCTGTCTCTGTAATTAATTAAGTGGAGCTTTTCTCCCCAGGCCTCCGCTGAAAATATACCTTGTCCAGTTGGACCATCCCAGTTAGCAAATATAAAATAAATAAAAATAAATAAATAAATTCACACATGTCTTCATTTTCAGATAAATCACTAAAGGTTAAAAGTCACTGAAGTTTGCAGTCAATAATATAGTCATTAGAGTTGTTGTATCTTTCGGCTTTTCCCGGTTAGGGGTCGCCACAGCAGAACTCTGATCCGCTAATGATTGGCAGTAGATTTTTACGTGCCGAGTTGCCAGCCCTGACGCACAACCTTCAACAAAGGTATGCCCATTCACGCATGTTTCCACACACAAGACCCTCTAGCTGAGAATCGAACGGGACAACGTCTTACTGTGAGGTGACAACGTTACTGTAGCACCACCACCACAGTGGAATATAGTCATTAGAGTACTGAGTACTGCACAATATTAATGCACTGCTTCCTATTGTCAAAAGTAAAGGGTTTGAACCCTTTAAGCTCTATTTGCCTACTGTGTGACCTTGAGGAAATTGTAATTGATGGCCATATCTGTGTGTGTTGGTATATATATACTTGGTTACTGCATCCCACTATTCACTTGCAAGCCATAAATTAGCATAGTGGGTTAATGCTGCTGTTTCCTGTGCCAGGTGTGTGAGATTTTTAAATCTTTCTACCTCCTTCTTACTTTAGTCCAGTGCTTAGCACAGAGGATTAAATATCTGAGGTGGGGTTACAGGGTTTGATTTCCTTGGCTCTCATTTGTCTGCTGTGTGATCCTGAGTATATCATTTAACCAAACAGTGCTTTGGAGAAACTGTAAATTCGGGCTAGGTTCCTCAGTGGTCCCCAGGGGTTTGAGATGTAAAACATTTACAAGCAGGGTCCTGGGAGATGAACCATGTGCAGGCTGCCTGTGTCCATTAGAAACAGGTACAAAACCAGGGATGAATTTCATCTTCCCCATCCAATTGTCCAAGTTACACTTGAATTGGGTTAGGGAGGAACTCTGCTTCACATGGATGGGGAGTCTGTTCCAGAGAAGGGGTAGCCTCTGGGATACATACCTGCCTCTCCAGCAGGTCTTATTTATAACACAGGCAAGGCTTAAGTCTTTAGAGCAGGTAATTCTGGTGCTGTACAGCAACCTTGGTGAATGGCAGTCAAATCGTCACAATACAAAACATCGTCTGTGACAGTGCAGTTTTTGTTTGTTAATTCTGGTACTGTTTGTTTTGGAGGTATGTAGGAGGTCCATTTGAATGGGGTCTGACAATGCCTTGTATGCCAGGCATAGATCTCCCCTCAGCCTGTAGGAGACAGAATACAGGGATAGGGCCCTGAGGCAATCTGCATAGGACATGTTATTTACACCCTGTATCCTTTTAGTGAGGAACTTCTGTAGATATGCCAGTTGTTGGATATGCATGGTTAGGTACATACCAAAGGGGGCATTGTACTCAATGATAGGTCTGATTAATGCTAAATACAGTGGAACAATGACTTCCTTGGACCCAGATGCCATACCTTTGTTTAGATGTTGCACAACATAGAATGATTTCCTCACTACTGTAGACACATGTTAGTCAAAGGTTAGAGTACTGTCTATGTGTGGCCCCAAGTCCTTGACTACTGTCAACTATTGTCAGTATGATAGGTACCAGAGCTGGATGACTTTCCAGTTTCAACTTATGAAATTCTTTCATGTACCCCCACAGATGTCCCGGTCAAAATGGCCTTATATATACCAACTGCTCGCTTATGAATAATTTCATCTCTAATAGCTGTACATAAAGCCACAGGGTACCCCCTTCTTATAAACATCCCCATCATGAATTCCAATTCATTAATAAACTCCTGATACTCAACCATTCAGCAGCCCTCACCATCTGACCCTTAACAATGGATCTCTTTTGATGGTGAGGGTGCCAACTGCTGAAATCTAAATAAGAGTTTGAAAAAGTAGGCTTTCTATAAATCCCCAATCTCAAACACCTCCACTTTTTATCCACCTCCAAATTTACATTCAAATAGGATAATGTTTCACCACTATATTCATGAGTAAATTTGAAAAATTCAACTGAACATGAATCTAAGGAATTCCTCAAGCTGTTCTACGCTATCCTCCCAAACAATACAAATATCATCCAGGAAGCGCATATATTGTTTTATGTAAATGTTAAATTCACTGGGGAAAACATACACTTGCTCACAGAAGGACATAACATAATTGGCATAAATGGGGGCACATGCAGCCCCATAGCCCCTCTTGTAACTCGCTTAAAAATGTGTCCTTCAAAATACAAAAAAAAAAATACATAAAACTGATTCCATTAAAGTCACAAACACATTAATCTGGTCCAGATCAAATAAACCGTTTTTTGTCAGTTGACACTCTAACCAAGTTAATCTTACCTCATGAGGAATAACAGAAAACAAATTACATACATCAACCGTAAGCAAAATAGTGTCCTCTGTAACATTTATGTTATTCAATTTATCCAAAAAATGCCATGAATCCTTGGTAATATATGCAAATGTTGTCAGCCCTTTTTGGAGGTGGTAATCAAGATATTTACTTATAAAACATGTTTTACTCTGCTTGCCATCCATAATGGGCCTAAACTTAATATTATTTAAACCCTTATGTATTTTTGGTATACCAAAAATATTGCTGACCATAGGGTTATCATTTCTTAAATAATTATGTTCAGTTTCATTTATTTGCGCCTGATATAATAGGCCGTCAGTTAAATCCAATTTCAGATACGCAATGTGAATTTCATTAATACTACTCGGACATGTTTTTAGATTTTGGGTCATTCAGTAGATAAATCAAGATACCCAAGGAAGGATATTAGATGTGCATTATAAGTAAATATCTTGATTACCACCTCCAAAAAGGGCTGGCAACATTTGCGTATATTACCAAGGATTCATGGCATTTTTTGGATAAATTGAATAACATAAACATTACAGAGGACACTATTTTGCTTAGGGTTGATTTATGTAATTTGTTTTCTGTTATTCCTCATGAGGTAAGATTAACTTGGTTAGAGCGTCAACTGACAAAAACTGGTTTATTTGATCAGGACCAGATTAATGTGTTTGTGACTTTAATGGAATCAGTTTTATGTAATCATTTTTTGTATTTCGAAGGACACATTTTTAAGCAAGTTACAGGAGTGGCTATGGGGGCTGCATGTGCCCCCATTTATGCCAGTTATGTTATGTCCTCCTAATTTGCAATCATCTGCAAATGTTGTCAGCCAGAGGCCACTAACATTGACCTTGACTTGTGAGAAATAAATGCCAAAAAAGAGCTGTCCCAGGACCAACCCCCTAAGGGACTCCCCTTGTGACCGGCTTCTTTGTAGAGGTGGACTTGCCAGTTCTAACTTACTGGTTCCTGTCTGTGAGCCAGCTGGCTATCCACCAGGTGCCATAAGGTTTTGTACCTAACTTCTTAAGTTTGTCAACAATGCCAGAGTGGCGTATTGTGTCAAATGCCTTGGCCAGGTCAAGGTAGGCAGTGTGAACCATTTTGCTCTCATCCATTGCTTTGGTGAACTTCTCAAAGAAGTCTGCCTAGTTGAGTAGGTACGACCTGCCCTTGATGAAACCAAATTGGGTTGGGTTTAGTCTATGGAGGTTTCCTATGTCATTATTGATCATTTCCATGATAATTCTTTCCATGATTTTGCATATGAGACAAGTGAGACTTATAGGTGTGAAGTTTCCAGGGTCTGTAGATGACCCACATTTGTGTAGAGGGATGGCTGTTGCTGTGGCATGAAGTGTGTTTATTATTTAGCTGTGAATACATTGGAGAGCATGAAGTGTATGAATTTAAAGTTAATATTTTAATGATGAATATATTTTTAATTCAGCTTGTATGAATGCGCAGTGCTTTGACTACAATAGTTTATCAATCACTTACTGCAGATGCATAAGGCTATAAGCTGTTAAAAAGCTTGCTTCCTGCTGTACTGATGTGATTCCCTGAGCCTCTGTTTGCCTTCTGTGTGACTCTGGACAAGTAACTTCTCCAGACAGTACTCCTGTGCTGCTCTTGAAAAGGACACTTGTGTCCATTGGTCTGTTCCAGGCTGTTAGCATATGCATCACATATGTGTATTTTAAATTCCTGCAGTATGCACTCTGATTATAAATCCCAGCACATCATTTGTAGTTTAATGGGTTGCCAGATGCATTTTACTAGCTGTGAGTTTCAAAGGAAGAGAAATTTAATGAGAAAACTGGACCCACCCTAGAAGAAGTAAGAACCACACTAAGGAAAATGAAGTCAGAGAAAGCAGCTGGCTCAGATAATGTCACAGATATGATAAAGATGCTGGGTGAGACAGGGGAGAAATGGTGCCTGAGGGTACTCATAGCAATATGGAGAGAAAGGCGAATCCCAGATGACTGGTGAATAAGCATACTCATGTCAGTGTACAAGAACAAAGGGGACATTCACAACTGTAGCAGCACAGAGGTATAAAACTCCTGTCATATTACATGAAAGTTCTGGAGAGGGTGATTGATAAATGCATATACAGAGTAGTAGAAAGTAAGATGGGAGATGAACAGCTCAGATTCAGATCAGGATGCAACACATATGACCCGATGTTTGCAGTGAAACAGATAGCTGAGAAGAAGTGGGCATTCCTAGACATGGAGAAAGCATATAACATGGTCCAAAGAAAGTTGATTTGGACAGTACTGTGGTGGTTCAAAGTCCCAGAAACATTGGTAGAATTAGTGCAAGCTACATACAAGGACCTAAGTATGAACAGTGGTCAGTCTCACAGAGTAGTTCTGTGCACCAGGGTTCAGCTCTGAGCCCACTGTTGCTTATACTGGTGACTACATTAGCAAACAGTTTGGAGGAGACAGATCAACAAAGTTACTGTATGCAGATGATGTGGCATTACAGGTAGACTGAGCAAGAAGCTCAGCAAAGGATAGAGGAATGGAATGCAAAACTGAAGGCACGTGGGATGAAACTAAGTACAGATTAGACAGATAAGACAGTGGTAATAGCAGCAAATTGGAGAAATCAGAAGAAGCTGAAAACTGAGATAGAAGGGAAGGTAGTGAAACAGGTTAATAGCTTCATGTGTCTGGGAGGGGTGGTTGAAGAGAAGGGAAGTCTGAATAAAGAGGTCAAAGCTAGAATCAGTGGGGCTGCCACCTGGCATAGAGTGTCAGGTGTAGTATATGACAGAAGAATACTAAAGAAGCTGAAAAGTAAGATATACAAAACAATAATGCAGCCAGTACTACCGTATGTTGCAGAAAACTGGGCAGTAAAGGCAGAGAAGACGAGGAAAACTAGAGGTGATGGAAAGTAATTGCCTGAGAAGGGTGGTAGGATGCACACTGTGGGACAGACAAAGAAATGGGGACATGAGAGCAGAAGCCAAAGTAGCTCCACTTGAAGAAAATATCAAAGAGAACAGATTACGGTGGTTACATGGATCTACTTTACTTACCCAAATGGCCACATCACCCACTTTTACTTCACCGAGACGAAAGGATCGACAAACCAGAAGACCAACATCCAGAACACTGACTTTCCACTCGAGGTAAGTAACTGCTTGGCCATCCTGTTGAACTTTGCCCCTAACCCCCATGGTAGTGTGATCTCAGAATTGGTATGTTTAGTTAGGCGGTGTGGGGGCAAAGCCCCTCACATGTGTGGGTTTAATTTTGTTTGATTTATTTTTTTGGAGGGGGTGGCCAAGCCGTTACTTAACTTGAGTGGAAAGTCGGTGTTCCAGATGTCAGTCTTCTGGTTTTTCAGCCCTTTCATCTCAGCGAAGGGAAAGTTGGTGATGTGGCTGTTCCGGTAAGTAAAGTAGACCTGGTTACATGTGCAGAAAAGCACAAGACAGTCTTGCGAATAAGATCTGGGACTGACAGGAAGAAGGTAAGAGGAAACAAGGGCATCCTGCAAAGAGGTGGATGGATTGTGTGAAAGAAGATCCGCAACAGTCAGGCATGAGTGCAGTAGAAAGCAAGAGTGTGGCATTGAATTGAGTGAGATAACAGATAACATGACACCCCAATGATGATGAGAAATGTAATGTTTATCATGCTAAGTCTGTTTTCAATCTTTGTTTTGTTTAGAAAATGTCTGCTTGTGTTTTTGCTGTAAAATTTGAAATGAAAGTTTTAAAGAAAATCCAAATCCCTGTGATAATTGCAAAAGTAAAGAAGAAAATAATACGCACACTGGTTAGAGCTGAGGTTTATGGGGATTGGGGAGAGACAGCCCAGTGGGATACTGGTATGATTGGCAGATCCTAATTATTTACCCTGCATAGTTCACCCCATTGGACCTTGATCCAGCTCTGTTGACTCTGGAAGTGTATGCTGCAGCAATATGACATTATCATTCATTGAGTAGGTCAGACCTGTACAGAGGGATGTCAGAGGAGAGAACTATTCTTTATGAAAGAAAGACATGGGGGGGGCAAAAAATGAGATGCATGTGTCTTGCAAGCATATAAGCTCCTCCCAAAGTTATGTTTTATGCAATAATATTTCTGATTTTTGTATGACTTGTGGGTTGTTGAACAAAAGCTGTTTGACTTTACTGGCTTGAATGTATCCATAAAGTCTTAAAAGGTAAAAAGTCATGAGGTTTTACATATCTTGTAGCTGAAACACTTAATGTCCTTAAGGGGTCATTTGCATATATCCCATGGGCTCCGTTACAGGAGATTAAAGGTATCACACACTGGAAAGTCTAGCTTGGCTGTTTTTTTTTTCCTTGCACTTAGATATTATATTATTTTCTCTGAGTCTATCACTTTTTAGGTCTGTGTTGCATATGTACATGACTATATAGTGCTCCTGCCATGTGTTCTTGTTGAGTAACACTTTTACCTGGAAGTTGCAAACTGTGTAGGTGATACTGTCTATTTTTGTGAGGCTTTCTTTGGAAACTGTTAAATGCAAATAGCAATATTTTCAGTGTAATGCCTGTTATGGACATCTTTTATGGGCACTGCTGCATATTTTTCTACATATGTGTGTTGTCCATAGTTATGTCTTGTTTTCAGCATAGAAAGCTATTTGCTGTCCTCAACTGCCATGACAGTATATAGTATACCAGTATCATGTACAAGTGGTCACATATCTATGTGGTTGTATAGAAAAGTGAATCAACATGATGCAAAGAGAGAGTATACTTTCTTTCATATTATACCCTTATGATCTAACTTATATTAAAATGAAACCAAGCATGTGGCAGGACATAATCCCAGAACTTGCAAACTTAATAATAATGCTTTTGTATGGAAGTAAGCCCACCTGCATCTCCAACTCCCCTGCTACTTATATACAAAAACTACAAGATTGCACAAGAGTGGAGAAAGGGCATAAGCCTTTTCCTGGTATAGCAACAATCTCCCTCAGGTAAGCCAATCGGGTATTTGTTGATTATTCATGACTGACAAAGTAACTGTCGACAAAATAAAAAGTTGATTAATATGAGGGAACCCGTATTATACATATCAATCTGTTTATATATCTATATATATATATATCTATATATCTATATATATATATATATATATATATATATATGTATTTGTGTGTGTGTTAATGTTTATGCATGTGTACATTGTACACGTATAACCTTAATATAAGCAAATACAATGTACATTGCATTAGTGCTTTGGATAAAAATCTGTCTTTGTCAAAGTTACAATTCATCATCATATAACAAAATGAAAGCTTGTTTATTAAATTGTTCCTTTAAATAGTCCCAAATCTTTGGAGTAAATAGTTTAAGGATTTTTATATACTAACCATAATCTTAGCAAAACCAACTTACACTGCATTAATCCATTGAATAAAATCTGCCTTATGAATATTAGTATCCCTTTACATATCACACATGCGTACTGCTTGTCACATTGCTCCTTTAACTACTCCAAACATTTCAGAGTAGTATGGTGTAAGAATTTTTGGAATCCCACTCTATGTGTAATTTTATGTTTTTCCCATCATCTTCTTTAAGCATAGGTATCCAAAAGTAATAAATCCCTATAAACACAAGAACAAAAGTTCCAATGTCATCAGAAATAACCAGGAACCAAAAACAAAGTCGTAGTGAACGGAAATGAGGTGAAATCCAAGCATTGTAGGCTGAGTGTGTCCAAATCCAATTAATGGAATAAATAAAAGCTTTAAGAGCTTTCATCCTTTCAAACTCAGGACTTCATCAGAATGAAAAATGCTTTCCTCCAACCCCCTGCATTTTATAAGATACTAAATTAAACCAATCAATTTAAACAATTAGTTAAATAAATTAAATAATTGCATCCATTTAATCAACCTCTTAAAGGCATAGATACACCATAAAAGTCATAGTAAATACATTTCTAAATCCATCAGTTATCACAATAATATAAATTGGTTGTACACAATTTTAGCACAGGCTTGATGGAATATAATCATTTAATGATAAAAGTTAGGGATATCATTAATAAAGCCTACAACGTTTTAAAATTTATCCTTAGTGTCTTGGAATAGTTGGGGGGGAGCCCAGATGTGTATTTAAATCTAGTTGTGATTTAAAAGAGATTTTTGAGACTAGCAAGACAACACTTAGACAAGGTTCTGATAAAAAATCTTATAAAACAGTTAAATGGCTCTTATAATCAATATTTATGAAGGGGAATAGATTGCACTTGGAAATATGATGAAATCTGATATTAGGTTCAAAAGACATAACTGTGGGAGCTATGGAATAGCTTATTTAGTCTTATGCATGAAATGTGTTTTTATGTGAGGAAGATGGAGAGAACACTTTGAAAAAGAATATATGGGCATGTTTATAGTATTGTTTGTTCTTCTCTTGGCTTTTCCCGGTTAGAGGTCACCACAGCGAAACTCCGGTCCGCTAATGATTGGCAGTAGATTTTTATAGTGCAGAGGTGCCAGCCCGACACCCAACCTTCAATGAAGGCACGCCCATTCACGCATGTCTTTCGAACGCCACTCAACCACGGGGAGGACATGTCTAACTAATGTTCTTTATAAACATACAGTTACTCAACAAATACATAATGACTTCAAATTTGGCATTTTAGAACATGTTGAAATAAATCCTAGGGGAGGTGATTGGGAGAGCAAGCTTGAATATAAGGAATTGCTTTGGCAAGTCAGTCTGAATGCTTTTACATATCCAGGTTTAAATGATTATATTTCTGTCAGTGCTGTTCAAAAATTATGTACAGCCAGATTGTGATAAAACTGGGTCTTCATCCAGAAAGTGATTTATATTATTGTGATAATTATTGGATTTTAAAGTTTAGAACTATATTTATTATGACTTTTTTATGGAGCATATATGTCTTTAAGAGCTTGGTTAGATGGATGCAGTTATTTAATTTATTTAACTAATTGGCTAAACTGATTGGTGTAATTTAAGAACTTATGAAATGCAGGGAGGAGGAGGAAAGCCTTTTTCATTCTGATGAACTCCTGAATTTGTAAGGACAAAATCACTTAATACTTTTATTTCTTTAATTAAAGTACTGGATTTGGACATACTCTGCCTGTAATTCTTTGATTCCACTTCAGGTTCCATTCACCACATTGTCACTTTGTTAATAAATTCCTATAAGACAAAATACATAGGGGTGATTATCATGGTAAAGCAAGGTATTGTGGTACTAGCACAGACTTGTCGAATATCATTGTGTTTAACATGTCAATTAAGAAATTCTAAGTATTAGTAAAAATGTTTGGTACTAAGTACTTGTAGCATAAACATATTCAATGATTGCATTGTTATATTTATTATTATACAGAGCCCAGATGGTACAACTCTTCTAGTCAAGTATGTTTTGATTCTGGGTGGTTAGTGTCATACCTCTCAAAATCTTAGAGCAAGAAATTGGGACAGAGCCTAAAATAATGGGGGGACAAAAGCCCAAAATTAGGGACATATTTTAAATATTGCTTTTACAAACTTAGAAAGTTGCTAGAATAGTAAGATCTGTTAACATGCATTTTCTGAAGGATATGAAGTTTAAAACTGAGATGCGTGTCATTATTTAGTGAATTCAGTCCTCAGTGGTTTACCAGAAAACCACCAATTTTATGACAAATGTACCAAAAATATGAGGCAAAACTCTAGACATTCTGCAAAAATATGGACATTTGAGAGCTATGGTTAGTGTTGCTACAGTCTGGATGCCTTATGAAGTCTGTTTATTTCTTTATTTAATCTGACTGTCCACAGCAGTTTGAGGTGACAGATTCTTCATTATGATGGTAGGCAATGAATCTAAATATAAGTGCACATATATAGACAGATTGATATAGATATATACACACATACATTTATTTATTTATTTTTCTTTATTTATTTTACATTTGTTGACCGGGTTAGTCTGGCTGGGCAAAAGCCCTTTTTCAGCAGTGACCCGGGGAGAAAAGCTCCATTAGAGTACAAATATAGCAGTCTAGTGTACATATTACACATCATATTCTAACAATAGAGTAAGCAGAAAATTATTTACAATCTTTACATTACAGTCAAGAATTAAACAGTAGTTTTGCAGTAAGGCTTTACAGAGCATAGTAAAGAAGTAAACTGTGGAGATGAGTGAGGTAATACAGAGGGGGGTTAAGAATCAAGTATAGGAGAGAGGGAGGTTGGAAATAAGAGGAAGTGGGGAAAAGGGGTTAGAGGAGGGGGCTAGACATAAATAGGGATGTTGTGTAGAAAATTAGATTTGAGATGAGACTGGAGGTTGAGGATAGAAAACTTGTGGAACTACAGGAGAGAGGGGTATGTAATGTAGAATAGTATGAAGGTTAGAGGAGAGAGAAAGAGGGATAGCATAGATATTTTTATGGTGGCTGACTACAGTTGCAGTACCAATGATTTTTTAGGTCTTCCTTTAAAGCTGCTTTGAATAATTTTGGGTTGGTAAGGGACTTTATCTCTTGAGGCAGTTTATTCCAGGACATGGATGGGTGGTAGCTATAAATTTTATATCCAGTTTTAGTTTCGGGTTTGTAGATTTGGAGTAACTTTTGGTTAGAGCTTCTTAGTTGTCTGGAGGGTGAGTAGTAGGAGATGAGTGGCGTGAGCATTGGACAATATGAAGGCAAGTAAAGGATAGAGTCAATAATGGAGAGCTGTCAGAGTAAAAGTTGGTGAAGTAGTTCTAACCAGTTCATTAGTTTTAGTGAGATGCAGTGATGGGATTTATAGTTTTGATGTGCTGCAAAGTGAGCAATTTTATTGAAGGTGGTTTCAAGTTTGGTGAGAAGGGTAGAGTCAAGATTAGTAAGGATCTGGGAGCCATACATAAGACTGGGTAGGTGGTACGATTGAGAGAGTGTAATCTTGGCATCAGAGGAAAGGAATTTTTTAGATCTGTAGAGGAATCTGAGTTTTTGTTGGGTCTTTTTGATCATTATTGATAATGTATGTCAAATTTCAATTGATCGTCTATGGTAATTCCTAAAAGTTTGGTGCTAGGTTCTACTTGTATGAGGGTGTTGTTAAGAGATAGAATAGTGAAAGTAGATTGATATAGGACAGATTTTTAGGGAGGAACAGTAGCAGTTTGATTTTTTTTGGATTGAGTATGAGTTGATTGTCAGTTAGCCATGTTTCAATTGAGTTAAAGGCAGTTTGGGTGGCAGAATGGAGTTAAGAGAGGGAGCTGGCTATAGTAGTAACAGTCGAGTCATCAGCGTATTGAACTAATGAAGTCTGGGGGGAGGAAGAGTAGAGTTTGTTAGTGAAAATATTAAAGAGTAAAGGCCCTAAAATAGAGCCTTGAGGAACACCCATTCTGACTGGTAAAGGTGGTGAGAGTGCGGACTGCCATTTTACAGACTGGGTTCAATTGGAGAGGTACTAGAGAATCATGAAACAGCTTCAGGGGAGAAGTCTAGTTCTTGTAATTTGTTTAAAAGGAGAGGATGAGAGACAGTATCAAATGCCTTGGACATATCCAGAAATAGGCATGAAATTAGCTTGTGGTCATCCCTGGCAAGAGAGACTGTGTGGAGAAAGGATAAGAGCGCTGTGGTCGTGCTATGTCTGGGTCTGAAGCCGTGTTGAGTAGGAGTTAGAAGGTTATTTTTGGTAAGATATTGCATGACTTGTTTGTGGACGCACTTTTCGATGACTTTGGAAAGAGGGGACAAGATAGCAATGGGAGGGAAGTTTGAGATATCTGAGTAGTTGCTGCCTTTGTGTTATGGAAGGGTGTGAAACTGCTTCCATATAGTTAGGACTTTTGCTTCTGTGATTGAGTGATTAATTAGAATAGATACTGATTGAGCAACAGCCTCAGATGCGAGTTGGAGAAAGTTAGGAGGAATTTTATCTGTAGATGCGGAGCAGAGTTTTAAGTTGGATAGTAGAGTCTTGATAAAGGAAGTTGGCACTGGTTTGAGGGAGAAGGTGTTAGAGAGGGATGTGGTGGAAGGAGGACTTGTGACAGGAGGGTTTGGAGTTGATGGTGCATTAGACTTTAATAGATTGGATATGGAGTCAATAAAGTAGGAGTTAAATAAGGAAGCAATTTCTTTGGGAGTTTTGTCTGGGGATGGATTTGGGGAAGAAGGGCTGCCTGGGTGGAGTATCTGGTTAATGGAGTGCCAGAATTTTTTTTAGTTTGATTTTAGTGCAGTAGGAGGGTTATAGTAAAAGTCCTTTTTATCTTTGTTTATGTATTTCTTTGTTAAGTTCCTAGCTTCTCTGTTTTTTTTTTTTGCAGATCATTAGAAAGTTTAGTTTGGGACCAGATTTTCCAAAGCTTGTCTCTGTTTTTCATAAGGTTGAGAGTAGTTTTGGACAGCCAGGGTGAAACTGTAGATTTGATGCGTATGGTATGAAAAGGAGCCAGTGAGTCTAGAATGCCTAGAAAGACAAATTTGAAGTGAAGGACAGCTTCATCTTGGGGGTATTTTAGAATGTCCCAATTAACTTTAGAGAGAAGGGTGTTAAGAGTGTCAGAGTTAAAGATAGAGAGTTTGCGGCAGGTGATGTATCTGGGTGGCTTAGAAAGTTGGGGAGAGAACCTAGTAACTTTTACTGGTGAGTGATCACTTATACAGTCTGGCAAGGTTTGGGGGTTGTGGTATTTTGTAGGTTTGGATACCAGTATCCAGTCTATAAGGCTATGAGTAGTGTGAGAGTTATTTGAATGGGTTGGGTGGGTGATAAGCTGAGAGAAGCCATATAAATTAATGTTAATTTTTGAATGGTCATTAGTGATAGTTAACCAGCTGATATTCACGTCCCCAAGGAGAATGATTTTGTTATGAAACTTGTGTGTGAAGAAGGAAAGTATATTTTCTAGTGTGGGGATGTTGTCTCCTGGAGGTATATAAATTGCAGCTATGGTGATGGAGGAATGGTCATTAATTTTGAGATTTGCAGTGATCAGTTCTGCAGGTACAAAGGATGGGGTAGGTTTGGGTAGCAATGTCAGGGTGAGATGGTTGGCATAAAGTATTGCTACGCCACCTCCTTTTTTGTTAGGGTGATCTAGCCATAATATGTTATATCCTGGGGGAAGGATGTCACTACCTGGGATATGAGGTTCTAACCAGGTTTCAGTCAAGGTGACAACATCAGGGTTGTGATGGGTTATCCAGGCATGAAGTTCAGAGACTTTATTTAGTATACTGCGAGTGTTGATAGAGTAGAAGGAAATTTGTTTTATTAGGTAAGGGAGAGGTGGATGGGGTGGGGGAGGAGGTAGGCCCACGGTTAGGGAGTATATCACCAGATAGGAGAAGGGTAGGTAGTAGTTGATTGTGCTTTTGTAATGGTATTAGGTAGTAGCTGAGTTTGGGCTTGATGTTTGAAGTTGAATGGTAAGTAGGTAAGATATTTATTTTAGGGAGTGGAGTGTTAGGATGAAGGATGGAAGAGGATATGATTATAGACAATTGATTAGCATGAGAGATTGGATAGCGATAAGCAGGAGTTGTTATGATAGGGGAGAGTTTATAGGGCTGAGAAGTTAGAAGGAGGAGGAGAGTAAGCGGGGGTAGGATGAGAACAGATAAAGTAAGTGCAGACATAGTCAGTGAGAGTAGGATGGAGTAGTGATTTAGAGGGTAATTTTAGAAAGAGCAGGGTAGTATAGACTAAAGGAAAGAAATACAGGAGGTAAGTTGTCCCAGGAATGTTGGCTAGGGGTATTAGGTAGGGACTGCAGCTTTAATTGCAGGGGTTGGAAGTCAATGAAAGTATAGCAGTTGTTAATAAGGAATTGGAGAGGGTTGGTATATGTAACAGGAGGGGGTGGGAGTTAGGTGGGCTGGATAATGTTGTGGATAGGTATAAAGGAAATTATATGGGAGATGGGTGGGAATGGGGGTGGGAGGGGAGTGAAGTGAGCTTGAGCATAGCGAGGGCTAACGGAGTGGGGCTACACCTTCTGGAGTGAGATTGTCCAAAAAATAATCAGTCAATCCCACTCAACAAGGTCAGTTTAAAACAATTTTCTGCTTCTAAAATATCAAATTGAGGTTCAAGGGGTGTGTTACCCAAGTATACAGTAAGCAGAGAGGTTTGTTTGTCAGGATCTATAAGTAGAAGTAGGGGTATGGCAGCAGGTACCCGAGGTATAGTGCTCAGCTAAGGTTATTAATGCAAAATGTAGCAGAGAAAGTACATATTTTGCATCCAAACAGTATATGCAACCCTACACAATTATTTCATAGTGCATGAGAGAGATATTTGCATACTTAGTGTCTATCCCTCACAGTTAGCTTTCCTGTAATGTGCTGGTCAGGGCCTTATTCCCGGTCGCTGAAGGGGGGTTACCAAGCAGAGAAATTGAGATAGTAATCCAGGCCTTTGGAGGAAAAACAGAAGGGAGATGGCTAGGCAGCAAAACAACAGCTCATTTGTATAAGGAGGAAGCAATGTGCACAGTTACACAACACAAACAGCAGCAAACTAGATAAAAGTATATCCACTTTCCGAGCAGCTGTTAGGTACTGAAAGCAGAAAAATGCATGAATTCTTAGCTACGAACACCCGGTAGCTGAGCTAATGGAGCATTCTTAATATTATCACACTTAACAGCTGAAATGCCGTTACAGATTTACACAAGGCTAAGATTTCATGTGATTAACGGACTGCAATGAGTCAGAGTACTACCGATGCAGGCAGATTCAACCAACAAGCAGTATGGACACTAGTACTGTTCGCTATCTAACCACAATGACAATCTAGTTAAAAAGTGACATAGTGCAGACAGTCTTTTATTAGTATATACAATTGGAGTCTGATTTAACATCGCACTCTAAAGACCATATAGTTAACTACAGTAAGATACTTCAGGCTTTTTAAACTGCGGAAAAAACAGCATGACCCTATAAATCAGCACACTATCTATCAACAGCATCTTTTATCGCAAAGACCGCTACATATAAAAGCGGGTTACATGCAATCTAACTGGTTATGCTGAGAGGATACAACTAAAATATTTACAATTCAAATACAAAGTATCCAGGTAGGATACAGTAGAAATAACTTGTAGAGTGAGATGCAGATGTCCCAAACACCTACTTGGAGCAAGAGGAATCAGGAGAAGCCATATACAGCAATTAATAAGAGCACACTGATGTTATAGCTCAGCATGTAAACTTTAACACGTACTTGTTGAGCACACTACCTGTCTGAACGCTGTGTGTGTGTGTGTGTGTGTGTGTGTGTGTGTGTGTGTGTGTGTGTGTGTGTGTGTGTGTGTGTGTGTGTGTATGTGTGTGAGTGACAAAGGCAGATTCAAAGATGGTGCCCAGAGCACAGGAGGAGTGATAATACCTGGATCTTAATGTGATAGGTAGAGAGGGGGCGCAGGGCTACACCTTCTGGAGTGAGATTGTCCAAAAAACAGTCAATCAATCCCACTCAATGAGGTCAGTTTAAAACAAGTTTCTGCTTCTAAAATATCAAATTGAGGTACAAGGGGTGTGTTACCCAAGTATACAGTAAGCAGAGAGGTTTGTTTGTCAGGATCTATAAGTAGAAGTAGGGGTATGGCAGCAGGTACCTGAGGTATAGTGCTCAGCTAAGGTTATTAATGCAAAATGTAGCAGAGAAAGTACATATTTTGCATCCAAACAGTATATGCAACCCTACACAATTATTTCATAGTGCATGAGGGAGATATTTGCATACTTAGTGTCTATCCCTCGCAGTTAGCTTTCCTATACTGTGCTGGTCAGGGCCTTATTCCTGATCACTGAAGGGGGTTACCAAGCAGAGAAATTGAGATAGGAATCCAGGCTTTTGGAGGAAAAATAGGAGGGAGATGGTTAGTGTCTATCCCTTGCAGTTAGCTTTCCTGTACTGTGATGGTCAGGGCCTTATTCCCAGTCACTGAAGGGGGTTACCAGGCAGAGAAATTGAGATAGGAATCCAGGCTTTTGGAGGAAAAACAGGGGGGAGATGGTTAGTGTCTATCCCTCGCAGTTAGCTATCCTGTACTGTGCTAGTCAGGGCCTTATTCCTGGTCACTGAAGGGGGTTACCAAGCAGAGAAATTGAGATAGGAATCCAGGCTTTTGGAGGAAAAACAGGAGGGAGATTGCTGTTGAGCACGCTACCACTGGGAACCTGTCTGAATGCCATGTGTGTGTGGGGGACAAAGGCAGATTCAAAGATGGCACCCAGAGCACAGGAGGAGTGATAATACCTGGGGCTTGAAAAGAAACTGCACAAATGAGTAAATGCTCATTTTTTGTGAATCAAATGTGATTGAATTCAAGTTTTATATAGTGTAGATAAATAGGAGTGTAAAGGAAAATTAATGTTTGCCTGAAAAAGTGGTGGATGTTAAGATATGCAACATCACATTATAGCAGTTAGTGTGTAAGTGTGAGTGTTCATGAGATACGGTTAGAGTAAGAGATAGGTAAGGAGACAGATTTAGTGCTATGTCTGTTTGATGATGTCCTGGTTCTGTGTCATTTTGTCTTGTGTAGTTGCACTGCTAGAAAAAGGGTTTATAGTAACGTAACATGTAGGGTTGGGGTTAGGAGCAGAGGTAGGGTTAGGATTAGCACACAAGTAAGGTGGTAAAATGGGCAGTTGGATGCAATCATAACCGTCGTCTATGAGGCATTACTTTTCATTTTTTTCATGCTTTTTCTCCCATTATCAGTAAAATCCAAATTGAAAATGCCATACTTGGTTGCTTAACACTGTTAAAATGCAGCTTTTCTTTGCTTCATTAAAACATCTCTGGCACCTCTGTACTTGCTGCTTTCAAAAGATTTCCCATTGAATGCAGTGAGAACTGAAGTGTTAGGGGTGTTATAATGCATCAAATAAAAGTTGAGTTTTAATGGTACTAAGCAGCAAGTGTGGATTTTTTCATTTATTTCTCCCTTTTACTCTTCAAAGTGCATTCATACCCCCATTTGTTAGTTCTGTATCATATATGGAAACACTACTAAATCCCAGAAACCCAAACTAATGACGCCCAAAATCTCGAGACCATCATCATCATCTTCTTTCGGCTGTTCCCGTTAGGGGTTGCCACAGTGGATCACCTGTTTCCATTTCTTCCTGTCCTCTGCATCTTGTTCTGTCACACCACCCTCCTGCATGTCCTCTCTCACCACATCCATAAACCTTATCTTAGTCCTTCCTCTTTTCCTCTTACCTGGTAGCTTCATCCTTAACATCTTTTTCCCAATATACTCAGCATCCCTCCTCAGCACATGTCCAAACCAACGTAATCTTGCCTCTCTGGCTTTGTCTCCAAACCTTCCAACCTGGGCTGATCCTCTAATATACTTATTCCTAATCATGTCCACCCTCATCACACCCAGTGCAAATCTTAACATCTTTAACTCTGCCACATCCAGCTCAAACTCCTGCCTTTTTGGCAATGCCACTGTCTCCAATGCATATAACATAGCTGGTCTCACTACCCTCTTGTAGACCTTCCCTTTCACTCTTACAGGTACTCGTCTGTCATAAATCACTCCTGACACTCTTCTCCAGCCACTCCATCCTGCCTGTACTCCCTTCTTCACCTCTTTTCCACACTCACCGTTAATCTGAACTATTGACTCCAAGTATTTAAACTCATCGACCTTCACCACCTCTACTCCTTGCATCCTCACCATTCCTCTATCCTCCCTCTCATTCACACACATATATTCTGTCTTAGTCCTGCTGACCTTCATTCCTCTTCTCTCTAGAGCATATCTCCATCTCTCCAGGGTGTCCTCCACGTGTTCCCTACTCTCACTACAGATCACAATGTCATCTGCAAACATCATAGTCCATGGGGACTCCTGTCTGATCTCGTCTGTCAACCTGTCCATCACCATTGCAAATAAGAAAGGGCTCAGAGCTGATCCTTGATGTAACCCCACCTCCACCTTAAACGCATCCATCAGTCCCACCGCAGACCTCACCTCTGTTACACTACCCTCGTACAAATCCTTTACCACTCTTACATACTTCTCCGACACTCCTGACTTCCTCATACAATACCACAACTCCTCTCTAGACACCCTGTCATATGCTTTCTCTAAGTCTACAAAAACACAATGCAACTCCTTCTGACATTCTCTGTACTTCTCCATCAACACTCTCAGAGCAAACATCGCATCTGTAGTGTTCTTTCCTGGCATGAAACCATACTGATGTTCACTAATCATCATGTCCCTTCTTAACCTAGCTTCCACTACTCTTTCCCATAACTTCATGTTGTGACTTATCAATGTAATCCCTCTGTAATTACTACAGCTCTGCACATCACCCTTATTCTTAAAAATTGGTACCAAAACACTTTTTCTCCATTCCTCAGGCATCCTCTCACTTTCTAAGATTTCATTAAACAATCTGGTTAAAAACTCCACTGCCATTTCACCTAAACACCTCCATGCTTCTACAGGTATGTCATCTGGGCCAACAGCCTTTCCATTCTTCGTTCTCTTCATAGCTATCCTTACTTCCTCCTTGCTAATCCATTGTACTTCATGATTCACTATCCGTACATCATCCAACCTTCTCTCCCTCTCATTCTCTTCATTCATCAACCCCTCAAAGTACTCTTTCCATCTCCTCAACACACTCTCCTCGCTTGTGAGTATGTTTCCCTCATTATCCTTTATCACCTTTACCTGCTGCACATCTTTCCTAGCTCGGTCCCTCTGTCTAGCCAATCGGTACAGGTCCTTTTCTCCCTCCTTAGTGTCCAACCTCTCATACAACTCTTCATATGCCTTATCCTTAGCCTTCACCACCTCTCTCTTTGCCATGCACCTCATCTCCTTATACTCCTGTCTACTTTCTTCATCTCTCTGACAATCCCACTTCTTCTTTGCCAACCTCTTTGCCTGTATACTCTTCTGTACTTCCTCATTCCACCACCATGTCTCCTTGTCGTCCTTCGTCTGTCCCAATGTGATACCAAGCACCTTTCCAGCCATCTCCCTTACTAGCTCTGCTATAGTTACCCAGCTATTTGGTAACTCTTCACTGCCACCCAGTGCCAGAGACCAAATACCCAAAATACCAAAATACCGAAACATTAAAACCTCAAAATTCAAACTACTGAAAATTACACTCAACATACACCACACACATACACATACACACACCGTCCCCCAGAACACAAACACACAAACCTAAACTACAGACAAGCAGGGAGGCAAGCCCCCCTGCACCCCCATGTGGGGGACTGCACCTCCCACACACCCCCTACTTAAATATTCTAACTCCAAGGTCGCACTACATGCACAAATACAAGAAACACCACCACATACCTACATTCCCCTTCACACACATCACAGTCACAACACGCACTTACACACTAAACCTTAACCAACACATTTAAACATAGATACTTACCTGACCTTCCACCATACCGCAACACTAGAAGCATGAATGTCAAACTCCCGATGATCGGGATTTTGAAATTCGCGCTTCTGGTCTTTCGGTAATTAGGAGTTTCGGCTATATAGTCTCGAAAGTTTGAAATTCGGTATTTCAAACTTTCAAGATTAAGTAGTGAGGAAAATGCTTGATGGACAGAGAAAAGTACAGGAGTTGACTAGAAGAACTAGGAGTACATTGGAAATGAACCAGAGACCGAAGTTGGGAGATGGAGAGCAACAGGAAGAAAACCACCAACTTCCAAATTAATGACTAAATATGGGATAACAAAGCCTCAATCAAGTTTGTTAAATATGGCCAAACAAGAAAACTTGGATGTAATGGACTTTTTTGACCTTGTTAAACTTGTAGGGAACACCAAAACATATGCTCTACTTCACATCATAAATGTTTGGAAGAACATTAAGGAGAGGGGAGGAGGAAAGTAATTGATGGCTGTTAAGTAAAACAACTTTTGTTCTTAACAGTATTTTTATAAAACATGATGTACTGCATGTTATATTTATTTATGTGTGTTATAGGGATACTAAAGTAAACAGGTGCCCATTTTGCTTCTTCTTCGTCTTCTTTCTTTCTTTCTTCTTGTTTAACTTTAAGAAATGTAGGCACTGTGATATAAAAAGTGAACATGTTTAAGATAATAGGCTATGATCTTGGGATTTTGAGGTGAGGGACAGATGATGATATAAAGAAAATGTATTTTCTTTTTCTTACTTTTGCACAGTAAAACAACTGGATTAAGGCCCTTGACTTGATCTAACATGTTTTGAGTGAAAACAAGTAAATAAGAGAACACTGAATGCAGTGAAAAGTTTTCCTTTAGCAAATAAATGTTCAGAGTGCAACATGAGAAGCTTGTAGCATAAGGCAAGTGTGTATCTGGTTCTCATGTTTTTGTGGAGATAAGTTGATGAGAGGACAATAAAAATAGAATACGTTTTTGTTTCAATGGCTAAAAGAAAGTGTTTTCTGAAAACATTCAAGTTGTTTTCTACATCTGGGAGTTGAATAAAGATAAGACAAAAACAGACAGCACTTAGTGTAAGTTGAAGCATAGGCTGTACCATGCATCTTAGCATGGATAACTTTAATTATAGGTCAATTAAAGCCTGTGAGTGAAGCTGTCAATCTGGGACAATTGTTTTTATTACCAGGGTTAACCTTCATTATTTGAAGATGTACATAGTTGTGTGTGTTTGTATAAAGTTAATAGGTTATGGGGTGTTCTGAGGTGTGTTTGTTTTTTTTTTGTTTGTTTGTTTTTGTTTTTTTGGGGGGGGGTTGTTTGTTTGTTTGAGGGTTTTCATTAAAGCAAAAAGTCTAATAACATGTGACATAGGCTCAAATGGATATGTGTAAAAGATCAACCTGCTAAACATTAATGTATGCAACTAACACAAAAGCTGAAACTAAACATTCTTTTAAAAAAATGTTGTTATACATAACAGGTGGTAATAATAACTTCTTATCCTAATGGCAAAACTTTCCATATTATCTTTGAATGTGAATGGTCTCACAGGTATATACAAATAAGAAAGAGTTGTGAACTATATTAAGAAATACAAAGTGCATATAGTTATGCTACAGGATAAATATTTGGAAAGAACTGAGCATGTGAATTCAATAAAGAAGGAATTTGAGAATGGTTATTCATCAGAATATCTGGGACAAAGGAAAAAAGAAGTACTTATATTAATTCCTAGAGGAGCTCCAATAGTGATATAAGAGGAAAAAAGATAATAGTGGTAGATTTGTGGTAGTAAGGGGCTACTGGCAAGGGAGGAGGATTACACTGGCATGTATTTATAGTCCACCTAAAACTGCTATAGTGGAGATTAAGAAAGTTCTGGGAGAATTAATCAAATAAAAAACAATCCTGCTGCAGTAAAATGATATGGAGACTTGTAGAGGCTGGTAGAAGAAACACTTGAATTAAACCAAACAGTTAAGCAGTTTCATGCTATTTTTACAAAGACTTCATCAGAACTGAATTTCACACAGACAAGAAATTCTTAAATAACAAGAATAAAACAGTCATGTGCTGAAAAAGCACCAATGAATGGCAGTAAACTAAATGAGATCAATTAGCCACTTAAAACCTTTAGCTTGAGAACTGAACTAATTGAAACAGCCTCATTAAACCCAGGCATTGTTGTTGCATCTAGTTTAAGTTGACATTCTAACTCTCTTTTGAACAAATGTGCAACAGTAACAAAACCTCTGTCATCTTTTAAAACCTGATCAACAACTAAAATTTCAAAACAATGATCTGGGTTTGAATTAATATGCCTATATAAGGCATCTGTAGTTTTCTTATTCCTTACATCAAGCAAATGCTCATAAACTTGAGTATTAAAATCTTTTCCTGTCACCCCCACATAAAAAGCAGGACAGAATTCACACAGTGCTAAATATATGACTGTCCTGCTTAAACAATTGTAAAAGCCATTAACAAATACAGTTTGATTGTTAACTTGAAACTGATTAACTTTTTTAATATGTGGGCAGGAAGAACAAAAGCCACAACTATACATACCTGCAGTTTTTCAATGGAAACAAAATTACGAAAGTTAGCAGGCCTTTCAAGAAGTTGTTTAAAGGAGCTGTCCCTCCTGAAAACAAAGGTTTATCACCCAGATAGGCTAGGAGGGAACTGTTCTTTCTGAAAATGCTCCAGTTTCTAAGCATACATTCTTTTTTTGTCTTACTATTAACTGCATAAGTGATGACACAAATGCTACTAAATTTCCTTGTTACAGTTCCAGTCATCATGTCATCATTTTGTACTAACTCAATAGACACAGAATGGGATAAAATAGGTATATAAAAATATTGATCAGGTGACTGTTTTATTCTTATTTAAGAATTTCTTGTCTGTGTTAAAGTCAGTTCTGATGAACTCTTCGTAAAAAATGGATGAAACTGCTTGCCTGTTTGTTTTGAATAAACTATTTTTCTACAAGTCTCTACAACATTTTACTGCAGCAGGATTGTTTTTTCTTGGGGTTGTTCAGTCTTCCTGTGGTTTTCCTGGTTTGTGTTTAGAATTAATCAGAGTTCAGAAGGGAATATTACTTATAGATGGGGACTGGAATTTGATTTTCAACGAGGATGTATCTGGGAGGCCTAAAGGGACAATATAACAAAAAGAGGGTAGAGTTTTAAAGAAATGTATGAAATATTTGGTATGGTAGAAGTGAATTCAGTAGTAGGAACTCAGAGAATTTATATATTACTCCCCAAGCTGCACAAGGAGACAAGACAGAAATTATATTTCACAGGAACATGTGTATTTAATTGAAAGTTTTGCTACACCTCCAGTAAGTATTTCAGATCACACACCTATAATAATTAAAATAAAAATGCAGGGTAATGAAATAAAAATGAGACACTGGACGTTACCCACCTATCTATTAAACAGGGAGGAATTTAAGGAATGGGAAGTAGAAATTATCTGGG
Source organism: Protopterus annectens (assembly GCF_019279795.1). NCBI lineage: Eukaryota > Metazoa > Chordata > Ceratodontiformes > Protopteridae > Protopterus > Protopterus annectens. Next base: position 778,264,259 of record NC_056728.1, read on the forward strand.
AGTTATTAGGAAAGATAGAAATCTCTTCAGAATATATAGCTAGGGAGTAGAATAAAATGAATGTGAAGTTTAAAAATAGGTAGAAATAAAATAAAAAGAGATATGGTTAAGAAGTAACAAGAATTATTTAGAGGTCCTGATGAAGGTTAAAGTATTGCCGAATGAGTGGAATCTCACGAAACAAGAAGAGGAGCAACTGCAGAGAGCTTAAGAGAAAATAAGGGAGTATCTAGATAATATGCATGAATTTAGAAAAATTGCTGTTAAGACTGTTTTTTAATAATAATTCCAGAGCACAAAAGCTTTTAGCAGAATGGCTCAGGCAACAAAAATCAGAAAGGGTTGTTGCCAGACATAATGAGCCTCTAACAAGGAAAATAACCACAGATCCTGTAGAGGTATTATAAATATTTTTGGCATTTTATGAAAATGTGTACAAAGCAGAGAAATGTGAAAATCAATTAAAAGTACAAATGGAAATATGTCTGAAAAAAATTAAATATGCCAAGGTTAAAGGCATATGAGGTTCAATTATTAACAGTTAGGATAGGAGGAGATGAGATAAAAATGGTGATGTATAATCAACCAACAATAAAGTTTACAGGAATAGATGGTATTCCTGTGGAACTTTGGAAACTAGGGGGGAAGGAAGTAATAAACGTTTTGTTTAATGGTATTTTAAAAGGAGAAGTGCCAACATCCTGGAAGAAAGCTGTAGTGACTGTAGCACCTAAGGATGGTAAAGACCCATTAGATCCAACTTCATATAGGCCCATTTTGATTCTAAACCATGATTATAAAGTGTTTTTGTCTATAAATGCCAAACAATGGCACAGGTGATGCCAAAAGTGACAGATATGGATCAATGCTGTTTTGTGGAGGGGAGGCAAATATTTGACAACATGAATAGAACAATGATGATCCAGAGGAAAGCAAAATGTAAGAAAATATCACTGTTCTTTGTGGGTCTTGATGCACAGAAAGCACAAAACAGAGTAAGCTGGGGTTTTATGAGTAGGGCAATGAAAACATTTATATTCCCTAACACAATAATATGGTTAATTAGGAGGATATATGAGGGATGGAAGAAGAACATTAAAATGGGGGTTCCTGTATGATAAGCTTTGTCTGAACATAGAAACCATGCAGGGTGTTTTCTTTCCTCTTTTTTCTTTCTGTTATATTTAGAACCATTGTCAAAGAAAATAAGGGACTCAGAAATTCAAGGATATAATTGGTATGGTAATCAGGGAAAGTTGGCTTTATTTCCAGATGACATTATTTTGTACCTGATAAAACCAGAAAAGGACATTTCAGTGTTGTGGAACATTCTGAAACAGTTTCAAGCCTTTTTAGAATACAAGGTTAATGAAGATAAAATAAATGTAATAGCTGTAAAATACTTACCCACACAAAAATTTGTTCGGCAATAGTCATATTTATGGGGACATGATAAAATGAAGTACTTAGTAGTACGGGTTAAAATGATTCTGTTATGTCAGCTAAGGATATGTGGGAAGAGATTAAACAAAAGACAATATAAAAACTGAGAAACTGGAAGCTCTGTTTTATGGATAGAAGGATACAAGCAGTGAAAATGTTTTTAGTCCCTTTCGTTTTATGCACAGGTCAGGCATATTTTTATCATCCAGAAGAAGATGGCAATTAATAAAAAGGTGAAGGACTTTTATCTGGGAGGGTAAGAGGGCAAGAATCAAGTGGTATAAGTTGATCCTTCCAACAGGAGAAGGTGTCTTGGGATTACTGGACTTAAGGAGTATTCCAGAGCTACACAGTTAAGGCTCATTTAAATAGCATAAGCAGAAGCATATAATTCAAAGTGGAAAGGAATGATAATGAAATAGGGATGAACCTCAAGAAATAAGGACAGACCGGAATTTTGGATGCAGATCCTTAAGGAGAATACCAGTAACCATACAGAATATTATATTCATAAATTTGCAGGAAAGTATTTTAAGAACTAAACCAACATAGGAATGGAGAAAGGAGATTCTGCCAGTATGGAGGACTACAATTAGGGGAACAGAGAATAGACAAGAGGAGGCTGAAATTTACAGGAGAAAACTGTTAAAGGAACCATGGTATTGGCAGCAAATAATCAGAGACAGAAAGGTAATACTTTGGGAAAAGGTCAAGAATACATTTGGACTGCAGGCTAGAAACTGTCTTCCCTATTAAGGACTGAAATCAAAGTATAGGCAAAGGGAAAGGAATAAGGGGATCCTAAGTGAAAGACTAGCACTGGTAGAGTTTTTAATTGAATCTAGAATGGAAACTGCCATTAAAAAGGGATAATTAGTGGGGCATATGAAATATTACATGCTAAACATAGGAGTCAGTCAGAAGAGTTTAGAAAGGATTGGGAACAGAGATTGGATAAGCAATTTACAAAGAAACAATGGGATATGCATGGCTCCCAAATATGCACAAAATATAGAAAATGTAGGATTTTTCCTTGGAATTGTTTACATAGATATTTTTATACCCCAAGCAGATTCCAAATAATTTTTCCTCAGGTAGATTGCAAATGCTGGAGTTGTGATGGTAAAGAAAAAGGTAACTGGAAATATATTTTTGTGAGTGTAATTAGTCAGCAGACTTTAAACATTCCCTGCAAATTACTTTGTCAGAAATACTGGGTGAGTAGATTGGTGTAACTAAGACTTTTTTGAGCTGTGATACAGGATCTGAATTGTCTAGACATAGTAAGGCCTTGCTGAGTTTAATTCTGGTGGCTGCCAAAAACTAAATTACTAGTAAATGGAAATCAAAGTATAAACCAACCATATTAGAAGTAGTGATTATAGTAACATAGATAAAAGAACTGGAAGAGGGATCTTTATAAAAGGGTAGGAGCAAATTACATTGAAAAAAATGGGAATTGTGGGAATAATACATGCAGAGTAATGTTTTGGAGGTGCAATGAGGTTTAAGGGAAGGCAGGAATTGAATGAACTATGTAATGTTCCGATTGACAATGACTGTATAGAAGATTATATGTGATGTATAATGTTTGCAACTGAAACTATCTCACTTTGGCTTGTTTTCATTTATATAAATGTATGCTTGCCTATGTCATAAATGATAATTCAATAAATATGTTTTTGTTTAAAAAAAGACTATTCTCACTAGGTGTTTAGGCATTGTTTTAGCAAATATGCTTTTGCTGTCAATTAAAGTGCTACTATTAAGAATTTGCTTGTTGGGCAGCATTTCACTTGTTAGCCTTGGTTAATTGCCCATGCACGCCCAAATACACTAATGCCCTTGTTTTTCTATTTTGATTTGATTTGATTCTACTGACATACGTCAACTGTACCACTCACTGCTAACTATTCTGCAAAGTTTGTTTCACAAAGGTTGACTGCTTTGGAATTGGCATCACCTGTTTTGAGCAGCTGTTGATACTACGCTGGCTTGACTCCATCCTCATCTCTATTTAAGTACTGCCACTGATGGATGATAGCAGTGCTGAGCTATCCGTTGACTTCCTTTTCACTCTCATTTAATATAACTGGTAACTACTAGCAGCTGCTTACCTGAACTCTCATTTTGTCATATAAAGTAATTCCATACTTCTAATATGAAATCTCATTACAGCAATGCTCACACCTGAAATGCTTGGTTGTACATACTAGAAATCTGACAGTAACATGAAATCAAGTCTAACTCTTTGAAACAAGTGTTTTTGGTGAGAGGGCAAGCCTCCCCTTAGGCTAACCCACATATATGGCAAGCACCTCACATTTCAAAAACTTAACCAATCTGGACTACTTAAACCATTTGGGCAACCTATTTCTACAGGATCCTGTAATGCTTTAGTCCCACTGGGTCGGGTGACATCAGTACTGTAACATGTTTCTGAAAACAGCAATATGGCCTATGTACTAATATGTTAGTCTGTTATGCATTTCTTTTATAGTAATTCTCAAGGTTTGTATTATGAGTGATTTTTTCAATTTCCATGTATTTTGATGTGCTCAATATACTTAGAGCCTTGCTGCACAGTAAATAACTATGCAGCTTATAAAACTATTTTCATTCATTCATTGTGGCTATGATGCAGCTGAAAAGGTGCACTTGTGGTCAAGCCACCTGTATGCATAATATATAAAATGAGAAAATAGTGTTACCTTTCTATCTTCCATGCATTTTGCTTGTTTATTGGTTATATTATTTGTATTATCTGGTATTGTATTTTGCTTGCAAAATGCATATTGTACTACATAGAGTGCCACAGTTACACTCTGAATATGGGGAAAAGACAACTTTGTTAAGTAGTTTTCTGACATAAAAATCTAGTCTTGGTAATGATAAGTGTTTTTCCACTCCTACACTTCCCTTGTGGCCAATAGTATATCAGAACAACTAAAACTCCAGTTACTATAAAGAAACATAATTGCATCTTTTCAATCATAATCACTGTTATATGGATTTCAAGTTTCCACTTAAGCTTCTCTTCACTTTGCTCATGAGGTGAATTTCTTGATATCCACAAATGAATATGTAACAATGTGGCTTTGACTGGAGATCCAATCCTAAGCCTCTATATCAGTTGTGTTGTACGGTGTGACATAGAATGACTTTGTCGTTGCACTATGCAGATCATGTGCCTTGTGTTTGCCAGAGTCATTCTTTACATAAGAAATTAGCATAAATCAAGGTCTATATGGAGCAAAGTTATACTAGTGTTACAGAACTTTCACTCTTTTACTCTAGTTTTACATTGATGTTTTACCGATGTAACTCACTTGTACAAAGCATAATTATTTTATGAATTCCAGTCTATATCTTCTGTGTTTGTCATATACTTAGGCCAAACCAAATTGTTTTTTACAGACATTCTTTTAGAAATAAGCTTCATAGTTCAAATAGATTACCCAGGTTATAAATGAATAACATATATTGTTTATTTACTATAAATAGTTTTAAGTGAATAATTATATAGTATAAACAGAAAATGACAAATAGGTATTCATGCAAATTAATCGGTCAATAAAATGTATGAGGTTGTTTGTGTCTTTCGGCTTTTCCCGGTTAGGGGTCGCCACAGCGGAACTCCGGCCCGCTAATGATTGGTAGTTGATTTTTACGTGCCAAGTTGCCAGCCCTGACGCACAGCCTTCAACGAAGGTACGCCTATTCATGCATGTCTCCACGCAGAAGACGCTCTAGCTGTGAATCGAACTGGACAGCATCTTACTGTGAGGCGACAACGCTACCGCAGCACCACCACCAATGTATGAGGTTGTATTACATGATATTTAAAAGCTGTCACATACAACAACACTGTGATCCTCTCATTTTCTTCCTGCTTAATGGAAAACGTGAACAAATTTGGACTTGGTGTAGTTTTTTTATTATTTTATATTTTGTTTTGTTATTGAATTTTTTACAAAAAAATAACTGAATTTGCCAGTGCTTTTTCCCTTTTATTCTGTTCTCCGTATGCAATATTATTTGACTTCCATGTCACTTCATAAACTCAGGTGAAGTTACTTTCACAAAATTATTAGATTAATTTAAAAATAAATGGATCTGTGCACATCTTTCTTGTTTTAGCATTTAAGTTGCTCAGGATCATATTATTTTATTTCCAGTCATCATTTACAGCACACTAGTCTTCTGACTAGTATTATTTTTAGATTTAATTTAGGCTGTCTTCACTCACCTCAAAAAGAACACACTTCTCAGTGAAAGTGCTAAAATCACACCACTTTGAATTGCCACATGAAGTATTTTTAGTCTTTGGATATAAGCATTCTATCAGTCACTAAAAGCAGTTAAAATTAACAAGTAGTCACAAATTATTTTAAGCACATCTTATGGAATAAATTGTATGCATTAACAGCATGACATCATGTAATTAAATACAATGGAATGGCTGTGTTATAACACACAAGGGAGTTAAGTGTTACATGATGTAAGAACACGTGTTAGAATCTATGGTAGTAGAAATTCTTCATTCGTCAAGTTAATTACAGTAGCATGACATGATGTTTAACTTGAAACTATAGCCCATGCTTCATTCTGATTTTCTTTCCTTTTCTATTATGCGCTATCATCTGTATTTGTAAAGAATTTCAGATGCATTTGTAACCCTGATATCAGCCGATATTCTTTCAAGCAGTGTTTGCTTACTCCTGCTATATGGCTTGATTCCATGTATGTAAGAAAACAAGGCAATGATTAAATGGTATAACAAGATGTTGCACATCGTCTGTAATACAGTGACAAAAAGGGATTGTAAGCTTATTTCCCAGAAATATGTTTTTTAGCTACCTACCTCACAACAGTATAAGGTTGAAATGTACTTATTTCTATTTGTTTGATGTCTCCAAAGAACTCTGGCTAAAATATTATTTCACCAAAAACGGAGATGGAAGCGAACAATGATACCAGGAACACTATCAAAAGTTCGCCAATGAGATCCAAATAAGGGTCCGAGTCCGAGATAGGGATGTACAGTTTATTAAACCACACCAACCAACGTTAAAATTTGTAACACATAGGTAGAAGACACCAAAACACATCAACACATTAACGCGATGACAAGTAATAGTACGTTTTCATACAAACTTCATCAGATGCAAATACCCCAAGCTAAACAGTGTAAACTTTTATGTGTGGCTGAGAATCTAGGACCACTGTCTATCTAAAAGTAATTAATATGAAACCAATCAGAATACATGAACAAAATTTAAAAAAACATTAAATATTCAGAATTAATCAATCTTATAAAATAACTGTATGCAAATAACTTTAAAATTATTAAGATAAAACCACAATTCATTTACTTGAATTTATAATGAATATTTAAAACATTTTAAAACATTAAATGAAAAATAAATGATTGCATAAATAACAGTGAATTAGTGAATGTTTTGCTACCATCTAGTGGCTATATGGCAAATCACATGTATATAAAAATCCCTTATATATAAACCTAATGACTAAATATGCATATAAAAAATGAGTTGCTGTAATACAGCTTCATTTTGCATGTTAAACATGCTTACTCCTGCTATATGGCTTGATTCTATGTATGTAAGAAAACAAGGCAATGATTAAATGGTATAACAAGATGTTGCACATTGTCTATAATACAGTGACAAAAAGGGATTGTAAGCTTATTTCCCAGAAATATGTTTTTTAGCTACCTACCTCACAACAGTATAAGGTTAAAATGTACCTATTCCTATTTGTTTGTTGTCTCCAAAGAACTCTGGCTAAAATATTATTTCACTAGGATCACAATTATGCATGATTTTTCTACTTACTAGATAAATGCTGTCTGAATTTCATTTTTATTTGTGCCTTGTGCCTGGCTCAAAGATGTGAAGGATGTAAAGATTTCATGTGAACACTGTATGGTTATCAAATCAATAAGTGTATTTTGTTTTCATTCATTTATTTCTTTACTGGATAAGTGAACTAGTCCTATATTTATCCTTTTTAGCCATAGCCCCCTCTTTCTCTCCATCTCTCTCCATATATCCATATTCATACTTTTACACATACACATATAAGTATATATGTGCGTGGTATGTTGAGTTTAGTGAAGTGAGTCAATTAGAATGCTTTTTGGAAAGTAGCTGGAAACCACAAAATCATACGCAGAACATGCAAACATCACACAGACAAACCCAAGATCCATGAGGCAAGAACTTTAGCAAATTAACTATCATGATATATGAGTATATCTTTTCTGCCTCACTGCACTTGTTTTTCTGGTTGGGTTATTGGCTAGGTTGTCTGCGCTGCATTGTCTGTATGTCCTCCCTGTGTTGGCAGAGGTTTTTACTGATACTCTGGTTTCCCATCAATGCTGTAGGTAAAAATTTCCCTAAATTTCCCATATGACTGTTTGCTGTGCTGTTTCTTCTCCAAATGATGTAATCCAAACAAACAAATCCAAACAGCAACAGCAAATGAAGGCTCAAGGACACAAAGTCTCCAAAGTGAAAAAAAGTAAAAACAGGTTTATTACTTTGCAACTAAACAGTATGATACAAAAATAAACGATTAAGCGCTTTTCATCTTAATTTAGAAGACTTCTTCAGACCTACAATAGTAGTACAAGTGCTCACTTAAATACAGACCACATGGTGGTTTCAAAAAACATTAACCAATGGTATTGAATAAGTAATTAAGTAATTAAGCTTGGACTCATGACATCAGCAACAAGTCAAATACAAAACAGCAACTGTGAAAACCTGTAAAGAACAAAAATTACAAAAATGTATAGCTGCTTTTGTACACAAATAAAGACACATTAAATCACTGCATTTAGGTGGACAGAGTGTAACTCTTAAAATATGTGATAAAAAGTGATGAAAAAAATATGGAAAATATATATATAAATGTAAATGTTTATATACACATTGTTATAAGTTACAAGAGCGCTCCAAGTGGACTAAAAGAACACTGCACTCAAAATAAAATAAAATAAGAGACTGCAATTTCAACTTTAACCTGTGTTGATCGACTCAATTGTAATGCTTTCACAAATCACCAACAAGGGTGAAGCAAGCTTAGATGTAAGATGAGACATATTTTTAAAAAGATTTAAAACATGAAGCGAAAAACCTGCATTCTTTTATTCAACTACAAATAGAGCTGTTTAAAAAAACCTAGTTAGACAAAAGACTTGTCTAGCGCATTAGGCTCTTTAACTTCAGAATACAGGCGATGGAAGTGACTTCATTCAAACCTGGGGGGGTTATAAGAGTTGAGATGCAGTTGCCAAATCAACTCCTGTCTTTCCAAAATAAGATGATAAGGACCCCCTTTTAGATTAACAGTAACCTTACAAATCACTCTAAAGTGAAAGTGGTGTGTTGGGTGTTCAGAACAATGCCTTGCCAATGCGTTTAAAGGTGTCTTTTTTCTAATATGGTATGTGTGCTCATAAATCCTCTCTCTTAGCTTTCTGTCCATCTTACCAACATAATATGCTGGACAGGCTACACAACTAGCCAGGTAGACAACGGATTTAGAGTTACAGTTAAATCTACCCTTAGTTTTTACCTTAAAGGAACCTGCTGTGAATTCTGTCCCTGTTGCTATATATCTGCAATAGTTAGTTTTCACATTTAAATGTACCACCAGATCTACTACTAGTCTGGGGTTCCATTTCTAAGATCTGTTTCAAGTTCCTGTTCTTCCTGTAAATAAAAGATGGTGAATTACTTAACTTCTCCAACACGTCTGGTTCCATCATAAAGATGCTCCAATTTCTTTTAAATATAACCTCAATTTCTTTGACTTCTAAACAAAATGAGGTGACAAAACTACTTGAAATCTTTCTAGTGGCTACACCTACTGTTTATGTACAATCATGATTTGTATTAGTGGTTACTTCCAAATTCACATCCTCTTCTGAGGTGACTGACCTAATAGTAGGTCTAAGAAGTGGTTTATAAAACCCTTCTCTCCTTTTGTTTACGACTTCATTTACTAAATCAAGGACCAATGTGTTTGGGTAACCTCTCTTTAGAAACATAACTTTAAGTGTCTCACATTCTTCAAGGAAGGTCACTTCATCAGTCACCATCTTGCTGCACGGACAAGTTGTCCTTTAAGTACAGATCTTTTCTGATGTATAGGATGGCAACTTGTGCAGTGAAGCATGGTGTTAGAATATGTGGGTTTACGGATGATCCTGGCTACATAGCGCTGTTCTTCTATGTTCTTTTTTAACTCAATGTCCAAATACGTAATGGAATTCTCATGATATGTGTGAGTGGATGCTTTTCTGTGACTCTGCACTGATAGGTTCTGGTCTGTTTCATTCCCCTCCTACCTCAGTCTACAACCATCTTCAGGTATGTTTACATGTACATGCCCTGTTCCATACCACCCTATAATTTACAGCCAATAACCCTAATCCCATATTAACATTTTATACTCCTCTAGAATGACTTGCAAGCAAATACACATTTCTTCCACCTTCCTATAAACATTTCTTGCCAACTCCTTACATGCTTTAACAACTAAATACTCATTGACACGTTCAAGGAACTCTTCTTTTTAGAATGACATATACCTTAATCAGTTTAACAAAATGTAATGTCCCTCCAAACCATAGAACACAGCAGTCCATGCAGAATTGTTCATAGAAACCCTGTACAACGATGCCATTAGCTGCATTGTGGCTACATAGTAGGTGCTGTAAGAAGCAGGCATCAGAAGTAAGCCCAAAACTAGGATCTATATCACATTATCGCAAAATGAAAATGTCAAACATCAAAACAGCGAAAGTGCCAAAAACTCGAAATTCCGTTTTTGAGATCATAGTACAGTGAATATTGGGATATTTGCCCTTTCCTTACTGTACTGCAATCTCGGAGTTGAATATATATTTAGCAGGGGATGTCGGGGGTGGAGCCCCCCCCCCCCACACAATATGGAGTTAAAGTTTTGGAATATTCGCTGTTTTGAGCGTTCAACATTTTGCATCTTCTATAATATGATATAGATGCCAAAACTAACCCCAAAAATAGATCACCCTGATGGTCTCCCAAATTAAACAGGTTATATAACAAAAGAAAAAAAAAGCATGACAAATAATAGTAAAGTGTAACTCCCATAAGGACAAGAAGTCTTCTTCAAATTAAACAGGCAACAAAGAGGGTTAATTAAATCCAATAACGCCAATTTTGAGGTCAAGATAGCCTCCCAGGCAAAGACAGCCATAAGGCCTTCTTCGACTATGTCAGAAACCGCAAAGCACACAGCAATGTGCTGAACTGATGGTTAATGGTGCCACATTCACTGAGCTGGTTGATATAGGAAATCTGCTAGATGGCAAATTCAGCTCCAAACCTCCCCCACCCCACCCCCATTCGCTCCCAGCTACCCCCAAGAAATACCTTCAAACATACCCTTGTGACAATAAATAGTGAACATGTCCTGGCTGTGCTCACGGCTAACACCACTACCTCAATGAGCCTTGATAATATCCCAGGATGCCTCCTGAATGGTTTAAAATATAGCCTATCAGAAGTGCAACTGAATGCTTTAACTATGCCTTCTTAGTCATTATAAACTTCATTGCCCCTGCTCATAGACAATAAGGTTAAATACTTCTGCTTCTTAGTTGTCAACACAGATGACCAAAAGAAATCATGAAATCAGTGGAAAATAACCCAAATGCTAAAGACCGGAAGACGTAGAATAAACTTAGAAATCAATTCAAAAGCTGATGCATAACCGCAAACAATCCTATTTCTGTCAATTACAAATCAACCAATCCTACAATCATAAACTATATTGGGAAAACATCCATAAATTAATCAAGCATGGCAAAAAAAAAATCCATATCCATATCTTCATGAGGATGATATATTTTTAATATTTTAAGAAATATTTCACAGAAGCAGCTATTCATCTTAAATACTAAAGACAATTCCAATGAATTCCCAAATGGCTGATTTCAGCTACAACTTCATAATGTTTGTCAAACAACCAAACAGCAAACAAAAATATTGCATAAGTTGAAGCCAGCTTCACTCGCCTACATCATCTTCCTTCAGAATATCTTTAATTTGCCTCTGATGCTATTGTTCTGCTGAACTTATTAATAGATCAGTTTCAGAACAGTATGTCTCTAAGCTCTGAAAACAGTCATACATTATACCTCTCCACAAAATATGTGCACAAAACAACCAATTCATATATAACCCCTGTGCCATTTTATCACCTCTCTCTCTCTAAAATACTCAAGAAATGCCAACAACAGCTACTGTTACTTCTAACAGCAAACAACCTGCTCACACCCACTCAGCATAGTTTTTTTTTCAAATATAGTACTGAAACTGCTCTACTCTTCCTCCTGAGTACTATAACCACTACAAAAATAAAGATCTCTATACTGACTCTATTTTCCTAAACCTCAATAAGACATTTGATATATTTCTTATCCCCTCTTTCATCAATGACTATTTAGAATGAACCTCAGCAGTGATACAACAAAATGGTTCAGCGATTATTTTACCAACAGATCCCAGGCTGTGGAATAATCAGAAACATAAATAATAATTTGTGCACAATGATCCACCAAGCCAACCTTGTATAATATCCAGATGACTCCACCTTTACCTGTACTGCCAGCTCCCTTACAACTCTAGCATAGTAGTCAACAAAGTTTTCAACAATTAGAATAATGGTAAAGGAATCACAACTCCTTCTAAACTCCAATAACGCAATCCTAATTCTCTCAGTCAGGAGACATCTCTACTACATCTCAAAACAATACACCAATTGAACAAGTCACACACATGAAACTTATGTCATGATAAACCGCAGATTGCACTTGACAAACATATAAACTATGTCACTGCAAAAACTTATTCAAAACTAAGTATAGTGTATAAATCCAAATTTTAACTATCTAAAAAGCATAGATAAACACAGGACAAATGTTGCTGCTACCAGCACTTTTATACTCACCCTCTATATTAACAAGTATCCCCAAATGTTTGACAAAGAAATAAACAACAAAATTGCTAAATATGCTGCAAATATTTCACATGCGACCAGCAATTGTAAAGCACTACAAACAATCAAAGGGTTAGAGTTAAATCGCATATTTAAACAAACAATCAAAGGGTTAGAGTTAAATCACATATTTAAAGACTATGCACAATTTATTTTGCAAACCAAATATCCTGAAATATCCACAATTATTAAAATGCAATCTGAGCAGAGAACTCATATCAGAAACCTAAATTCTTTAGACATAGTCAAGTCTAACAACCCAGTGTACTGCAGGTGCTTGTATGTTAGTAGCCCGTGGCACACTTGCTCACATAACCAAGTGCTCAAACTGCCATTAGACTAATCTCCCATTTCTATATAGCCCTCCCAACACCTGGTCCTATAAAACTGCACCAGAACCCTAACTATAAGCCTAAAGCTGTTATCTAGTTCCCAACCTGAGTCCTCTCTCCCTAACCCTAAAATTCCAGTCCATGTCACTAAACCTAAATTCGACAATTACTCCCTAACACAACCCCCCCACTCTCCCTAAACCTAAAACTTCCCTCCCCTCTCCCTAACCCTAACACCCCTCCCCAACTCCCTAACCCTAAAATCCCCCTCCAACTGTCTCCCCATACCTGCACTTGGATCCCATTTAGAAAATATCAATTTCCATAAAGTCAAATTTCATATGTTCAAACACATATGATTGACTTTACAGAATGTCAAACCATTTATACTGAGATCGTGGTACAGTGGGGATAGTGGAATTTGTCCTTTTCCCCACTGTAGTGTGATCTTCAAGTTAGTATATATAATTAGCAGGGGATATGGGGGTATCAGGGGCTTGCCCCCCTGCAAAATCACAGGTTTTTTTATGTTTTGGTAGTCTTCAATGATCCATAAAGTCAAGCATATGCAGTCTGACTTTACGGAAGGTCAGTATTCTAAATGTGACCCCCTACCGCATTTACTTTACTCAAACATAAATATTGTTTTTTGATAAAGTGTGGCAACTGCTTGCCTGACCTCATATTCAAGTTCAAGGGTGAGCAGAAATCTACATATGCTTTATGATCTTGGAGTCCTTTGCTTTACGACCATGGTTTTCAAGCACTTGGGACTCAAGTGCTTGCTGCATACCTCTAACAATCACTATGGTGATTCCCTATTCTCTGTACATATAGTTAAAATATGGAACTCTATTCCTTCTGACCTGAGAAATGAACCCAAGCATAGCAGATTTTCTCAAATCTTAAAGGCCTATTTAGAGTAGAGCTAGATTTGCTCCAGCGCCTAACTTCCTCCTACTAATCCTATCCCTCTACAATAACAAGTACTTGTGATTCTTAAGTAGATTTGCCAAGGTGACCTGTGTCCTTGACCTTCTCTATCTTTGCAAAAATGGTGGCTATACAAACATCTGCACTAAAGACTTAAATATACAGCAATAAATAAACAAAACTCTCTGGAGAGATAGGTTCATAATTCAAGGTATTCTCAGCCTGTGGAATAAGTAAGCACTACAATTCAAAAAAGTACTACTGTAACTGCCTTTAAGGGTAATCTTGATGACTGGACAGACAGGAGTATTATATATAGCCCTGTTCAATTTGGGAGGCAGGCACTATTAAGTGCTTGAAGAGGGATGCACAAACTTTCAAATATGTCTACTTAAAGGTGTAAATGGCTAGGTATGTGATGGGCCTCATCATCACGTGCCTAGTATTGGCCTTATATTCTGATGTTCCTCAATAAATATCACTTCAGCCAAAATGTATGTGTGGTACATTGTTTTAAAGAACAGTCATTTTTGTTACTATGTTTACTGATGAATTTTAAACATGGTAAACTGTATTACAGGCTTCTAAAACAGACACTAAACTGACTTTCAAAAATAATAGTGTGTTTGCATGTAAACTAAGTGATAAGCTGGATTTTAGGTATCTGAACTAAAGGCACTGTATATCTTAGTTGTTGGTGATTGACTAATAATTGGTTCTGAATTTTAGTTGTTTGAATAATCATAAGTTATAACATAAAAGGAATGTATTTCTACTGCTGAGTTGTTCTCTTAAAAGTAAAGCTGTAAGATTGATGCACCAGGGGTGTATTTCTTGCCAATAAACCTAAAGACTTTATTTAGAACTGTTACAAAAATGATCTTGTGTTTTTAATATATTGTAAAGTATGCAGATTTCCATAAAAATATTTCAGCACAATCAGATGAGTTACTGACTCCTTTAATTTCCTACCAAGATGGTATGTTAATGGTTACACATCCTGAGAGACTGACCCCTGCAATATTCTGAAACCAATCCATGACACACTCATATCCATATCAGGGTTACAGTTTATCAATGAAAAATCTCTTCTCTTTCACTTGAACAGGTCATGTTATTTTAATGCTCTCTGTATGATGCCATTCTGCTTGCATGACATGCCAAATGCATAGGCATTTACTTGGCCTTTCATCAGAAATATTCCTTTTGTTAAATTGCAAGTGTGTACTGAAAGAGATTACAGAAAAACAGTACAATGGAGACATATGTTCATATTTCTTGCAAAATCATAGCAGTAAACACTTTGCAATATAAATAATTATTTTGCCTGCTACATTTATCACTTTTTGGCATAGATCCTTGAGCAAAGGAATGTCAAAATTAGATATAGTAATTTATTTAAGACTCACAAAAAATTAGATCAGCATTGTTTTTTGGCCAGAATGATTAAGTTGTTTGTGTCTTCAGATACTAGCTGGTTTGCCAAAGTGCATTTTTACTTTTTAAACCTTAACAATCATAGGTAAGTTTTCTTAGCTTGTCTGAAATTTACATGAGGTTATTGTTACACATCAGACTACAAAATATAGAAATGTCATTCCTCGTAGGAAAAGAACTATAACATTGTGGTATTATTCCATACATGAGACTGAAATATGGAACTGGAGTTACAGCCTTGTAAGGGGGCACGGATTGAGGAATGTGGACCTGATATTGAAAAACCCTGAAATTATTTTGGATAGTAAGCAGACTCACTGCCAACAGTAGATGGAATCATGTCAATCTGATAAATTTTAATATTAGGGAATATCATATGCATGAGTAAAACTTGCTGAAAAACGCATTTAGCAAAAAGCAAACAAGGATTTTTTTACACGGGGACTTGCACCTGTACCTCCTTGTGGAAGGAGAACTCTAGTTCCCCAATTTATATATAAACTCCACTGCTGTGCATCAGTGAAGTACAAATTCAGTGATGTCTGATAGTGGTTTTCAGCAATTTCTATTAATATGAGCTGCATTTGTTATAAGAACATCTCCTATAGATAGAAATCAGTATTTCTAAATCGGATGATATGACTGCCACCACAAGAATTATCTAATTTACTGCTGATATAAAACAAAGGATGCAGAAATCAAGGGTAAAATGGTGGCAATACCTCAATTTAAACATTTGTCTTTATGTTCCAGTATTTGTATGTAGAAAATGACATTAAAAACGCTCCAGCAAGCCAGGGACTTCACTCTGTAAAACATTAAACCTTCTTTGAAAGAAAAGCACTTTGGTGTCATAGAGGGACTAGAGCCTAGTTGTCCTGGGTTTAATTAACAGCATGGGTGACTGATGGAGCAGTAAGAAGGATGGGCATGTCCATTCTGGGCAGGAGGGAAGCATATGCATGTACACACAAAGAGACTGGAGCTTCCTCGCAGAGGCTGAGAAGCCAATCACAATGTGCTACAGCCTTGGGGCAGGGCAGCATGACAAAATGTCAGCTTGTTACAGCAATAGGTTGTTAGGGCACACATCATGGAAACCAAGGGCAGGCTTAAAAACAGATCCCCCTCAGCTGGAGATAGACAGCAAGAACCCCCCCCCCCCCGGGTGCCATTAGGTGCCTTGCTGGCCCTTGCCATAAAAATAGGGCACTGAAACAGTTGTCAGAATGAAAGTAAAGGGAGGGGAAAAAAAGAGCGCAATAAACTCCTCTGAAGGATGCTCAAGGGAAATCTGCACATAAAAGTATTTCAGCTACATGGCTAATGATTGTCTCTGATGCCCCTGACATTTTATTGGTTTTTACTAAGACATTCAGGACAATAAAGTCAAATCCCTCTAGCTGTAAACACGACATGACATGCTTCATCCTCTTTATGGGCTTATCAGTACAACATAAGTGGATAGTTTGGCCATTATCTGAAAACACTCAACTTGAAACAAAGCCTTTAGTCCATAACTTTTCTATATAGAAGGCAATGTTCTCTCATTCAGCATTCCTTACACTGGGAGCTGTTTCCAGGATAATTCTTTCCATTGTTTGGTATATGAGACTAGTCAGACTTATGGGGTCTGTAGTTTCTAAGGTTGGATGATGGTCTGTAGATGGCCCACACTTGTGCAGAGGGTTGACAGTTGCAGTCCTCCAGTCACTTGCATGAAGCCACTCTGAAGGCTGTGGTTAAATACTGATTCTAGTGGTCCTGATAAGTCATGCGTCATGCTATGCAGATGGCATCCTAGGATATTATTGGCTACAGACCTCAAAAAGGGTCATCAGAAGCCAGGTTTCCAAATAGTAATCAAAAGATCTCATCATCAAGGCACTCATAAGTCTGTTTTTAAATGTTGTAAGACAATCAGAAGTCTTTGTATATGATGGTACTTCATTCCATCTTCTAACTGCATAATACTGGAAGACTCAGTCAGATTAAACCTATTACTCCAGCTGTTGCACACTAACAAGTTGTCATTGCTGATAGATTGAGATTAGGAAGTTTACCAAAAGATGTCCTGTTTTGTTTTTCTAGCACTACCTCAGCCATTTCAAAAATCTTTATATTAAACTGATGAGGGAAGGGGAATAGTTCTGGCACTAAGGCATAAGTGAGAAGCGTTAGGAAATGATCAGCACAAACTAATGATATATATATATTTTTCGTTTCCACAAGATAGGTTGGAGAAAATTAACAGTGAATACAGAATGGACAACAACAGGCTATTCCCTCATTCCAATATATAATGTTTTGGACTCAATAATCCCTCCTTGCAGTACTGGCCAGAAAAAAAATAGAGCTGGATAAGATGTTTGTTGCAGCTCTAGAGTGACAATGAAAATAGAAATAGTCTGAAAATAGCCTAAAACATCATTTGCACAATTTTTTTTTTAATTCATTTAATTTTTTTCACCTGAAGGCAATATTTAAACCG
This sequence comes from Protopterus annectens, assembly GCF_019279795.1. Taxonomy (NCBI): domain Eukaryota; kingdom Metazoa; phylum Chordata; order Ceratodontiformes; family Protopteridae; genus Protopterus; species Protopterus annectens. The sequence continues at coordinate 778,281,974 of NC_056728.1, forward strand.
AAAACTCCATGCAGGAGGCTCTGCTGCTATACTTTCTCACATCATAAAATTAACTCCAGAGTCAGTGCATGTTGGGAGGAAGATGGCTTCCTCCATACAGTACAACCTCACTCTAACATGGCATTTTTGAACAGGTCTAGTAGTTAATTTTGATATGGTCCGTAACCCTGATCATGGATTATCTTTTCCAGGTAATGTCATAATTAAGAAAAATCATTTAATTGATCTTGGAAAAATGCTCATCATTAATACTGTATCCTTATTCATAACGCTGTAAGCTTGTATTTTAATAGTTTGTAATAAAAACTATTTGTCATATTTTTCTAAATGTGTCATTATCATTTTACAGATTATAATATTTAAATACCATCAGTTCCCTTTCCCCATTTTTAAATGGGGTCAGGATTTTGCATCAACTATCACCACCTCTTTTAATTTAGAATGACTTTCCTAACTTCTTCAACAGTGAAGCCTGCCTGCCTGAGATCTTCTCTCATGCGATCCATTAAGCTCTCAGCTGGATGCCCTCATCTGCTCTTGTCTTCTTCCTGTCTCCTTAATATGAATTACCAAGTTACGTTCTGCCTTCCTGCACATATGAGTGAACTACCTTTGTTCACATTGATAGTCTCTGTAATTGTAAGCTACATTGGCTTCTGCTCCAATCTCCCCATGTATTCATCTGTCTAACAGACTGTCATACTTACTGTCTCAGGCACTTCATCTACATCACATCAGGCATCATCTGCAGTCTTGCCTTCACTGTGCATGTTTCTATCCCATACAGAAGCACTGCTCACACCACTGTTTTATACATCTTACTTTTCACCTTCTGTGACATTTTTCTTATCATAGACTACTCCTGACACTGTTCGCCAGTTGGCTTCATTGCATTTGATTCTATCTTTAACATCCTCTTTCAGACTTTACTTCTCTTAAAACACACTTCCTATATACTTGAAGCTATTAACCTGTTCCTCTCTTTTCCATTCTGTCTCAGTTTTTAACTTCTTCTAATTTCCCCAATTTGCCACAATGACCAGTGTCTTGTCTGTACTCAATTTCATCCAAGATATCTTCATTTGTGAATTCTAGACCCTACCATTTGCTGAAGATCCTGTCCAAAGTCTGCTTGTAATGTCACATGTTCTGTATACATTAGCTTTGTTAATCTGTCCCTTCAAACCTGTTTGCTAATGTATTCTATTACGGACTATCCAAATCAACTTTCTTGGGACTTTGTTTTCCTCAAGTCAAGGAATTTCCAGATGGACTCTTCCCTCATTTCCATTTTCTTCTGCACTACATATCTGATTGCAAATATCAGGTCAGTTGTGATCCATTACAATGTCAATACAGCCAGCTAATGTCCCATCTGTCTGCTGCTCTAGATATTCATTTATTATCCACCCTCTCTGTAATTTTCATGCAGTATGACAGGAGTTGGATACCTTTGTGCTGACCGTATTTGTGAATATCCCATTTGTTTTTGTACTCTACCACTAGAATGCTTGTCCTCCAGGCATCTGGGATATGCCTTTCCCTGCATAGTGCAACTAGTACCCCTCAGGAGTAATTTCTCCCCTAATATGTTCGATGTTTTGATCATATTTGACATGACCTTATCTGAGCCTTGTGTTCCCTAACATTAGTTAATGTTACTTCCTCCATAAAATCCCTAGATTTGAATTAATACAAAGCTTGCATAAGGCAACAGAAATGAGGGCAGTTTCCTTATATAGAATGACTTCATCTCTAATGCAAAAATAGTTTACGTTAAAAAAAATACACACATTTTTTAATGAAAATTTTGTAAGGTCAGATTTTTGTAATAGGAATGGTTTTATTTTGCTTAAGTATTACAGGTACAACAAATACACAGAGATAAATGGGGGAAATTCTTACAGCATGGCAGAGTTCAAAGAATTAAATGAGATTGAAAGTACAAGGTACAGAAATTTTAAGGCTCAGCCAGTCATGATCAACTCACTTTCATGCATATTGAAATAACTTACAAATCCTAACCGCAAGATGGTTTTGCCAGACTATCCACCTTTTATGGTATTGTAATTTGTACTCATATTAATATCTCATACATGAACCCACTATTAGATTTTTTTTTAAATCTAACAAACATCTTGGTCAACTACTCACTTTTCCTTGAATCAGTACTTAAGTCTTCCTGTGAAACTCCAACACTGTAATTCCCCCAGTCCGATAAAAAATGTTAATAAGAATGCAGGTTTCATTTGATATGATCATGGGTCTTCACATAGCCAAAACTAGAATTCAAAAACTGTCACAATTTTTTCCTTAAAGTAGCAATAACTTGACAGTGAACAGAATATAGGATATGTGCAATCTACATATTCCAGTGTCTTTATGATCTACAATAAGAGCATTTACCAGTCTACTCAGAAAATGAAACCAGGAAAATAAATCCTTTCCTTTGGTGGAAACCATTGTGCACTGCAACTCATGCAAATGTTTCATTAAATTGAAAAAAAAATGTTATTCAACCACAAATATTTCACAGAGCTACTTCCTGGACTACTTTGTTGATGGTAACCTTTGCTTCTTATGGTGGAAAAAATATGACAAAAGTAGTACTTGGTCCCAAAAGTGGTGGCATTGCCCTCATGTAAAATCATAATAGATGACAAAAAAAGCAGTATTTGATCTTTCCTTAGATTTGAACTATGAACTTTGGACTTAGCATGAATACAGGTCAAGAGAAAGACTGATACGTACTTCAGATTCATGCATCACTGCAAGCAAGGACAATCATTCTCAGTACTGGAATCAGCAAATCTCTCTCCCATTGCCTCACACAGCACATGTTGGAGAATGTTTCTTGAATCCAGAGCATTTGAACATTTAACAGATTAAAATAATGTGTTTTGAATTACAAGGTAGTTATTTTGTTGGATTAGGGTCAAAGAAAGAAGATGATTAATAATTAATTAGGATATAAATTATATGATTAATTAGGATATCAAGATATAAAATGAGCAGACCATTTTATATCCTGAAGAGTATATTCCATAGTCTTGTAATAGCAAGGTAGATAATTTGTCCAAAGAAATGTTAAACAACACCATTAAATTACAAATTCAACATCAGTGCTAAGTCAGAGTCCACCACTAACTTAGTATCCAAAACATTAGCTGTATCACCTCCATTTGAATCTTGGTAGCTATTCTGCCTTACTACTTCAGAGCACAAACCTCCTCGTTGACCTTGAATACATTCATCATACCTTCCACTCAGCTGACTACTCTTATCAAAAACTGTCACCAGATCTTCCAACATCTAAATTATAGAATGCTATTGGTGTTAATAATCCCCCTTTTCTTTTTCTCCTGGCATACACTATTTCCTGCCATCACCCACTTGCATGCCATCTCCAAAACTCTCATTCCCCAGACCCAGTGTACCCCATTACCAACTACAGTTTGCTGTACATTACATCTCAACTTTATAATTTGCTATCAATATATTACCTATAGGTCAGAAATCAATCCAACAGATATGAGTGCTGGCACTTGTACTCATCACCACTTCATTGAAAACAAAATATTCCATTCTCCAACATCGTTACAGTCCTTATGTACATCCCAACCCTGATTCCCATCCCCGCTCAAAACATCCCACTCACCACTCACAGTCCAGAAACAAACTTAAATGATAAAATAAATCTGAATCATGTCCAGTATACAACTTCAGGCATAAAATTTATTAATCTAAATATAAAATGTTTTTGTAGTAAAATAAGTAAACTCCATTAATGGGTAGCATATCACACCCCTGCTATGCTTATAATCACATAAACCTAGATAAAGACACCAATAAGAAATACCAAACAAAGACCAGGAACCGCAGAAGCAAAAACCTTCCAAGTCCAAACCCAAAGAACTCCAACAACTTTAAGTTGCAAGGACTAGTTAAATTCACAATAAAAATGAAAATCCAGTGAACTAGCTTAAAACCACAGGACCTTTATTTCGACCAAAACACAAAATAGACCACAAGCGCTTTCGCCCGGTATTACCCTTTATCACACTTGATAAAGCCTGGTAATAGTGGGCAAAAGCGCTTGTGGTCTATTTTGTGTTTTGGTCGAAATAAAGGTCCTGTGGTTTTAAGCTAGTTCGCTGGATTTTCATTTTTATTGTGAATTTAACTAGTCCTTGCAACTTAAAGTTGTTGGAGTTCTTTGGGTTTGGACTTGGAAGGTTTTCGCTTCTGCGGTTCCTAGATAAAGACATCTATTAAAAATGAGAACATTCTACCACAAGAATGCAATATCCTAAGTCTTGCCTGTAAAATAAAAAGAACTGGAGATGTATCCATCATGTACCAAAGTATATTACAAATTCATCCCTATCCATGTGAGATACCTCTCTGCTACAATGCAGAAGTTCTAATTGCCCTTCAAATTAACACAAATGCATCAGTATGTATCTTATACATAAATACCCTGCAAAAAACTAGTGAACAGACACTTAAGGATATTCTATCCTGGCTCACAAAACCATTTCACATGAAGCTATCATATTTGGTGACATAATATGCACCTCCAGTGCAATCACTGATCCTCTGTAATTTTACCCAGTTGATAAATACACCAACCAGATTTAACAAGCTCACAGACACCTTTACAACAACAAACATGCTTCTAGCCCCTAGTCCAGAAAAATACAAAAGCAGGTTCACTCCCCAGTGCCTTATGTGATCAATACTCCACATGCGCCATTAGACTTTGGAGCACTGTCCCTGCTTCCCCCCACTGCAGGCTTCTTAATTATTTAATATATTTTAATCCTGAAACTTTCATATCTACCATTCAGCAATGGAATCAGCAACTACTGAGGTACCTCTCTTTAGATAAAACAGTAGAAACCTTTAACAATCTCTTCCTAACTATCCTGAATGTGTAAGCCCATTTAGAAGAAAAGGACTAAAGTTGCATCCTGCTGCTTGCTTTACTAGGTCAACAAAGCATCTAATAAAAAAGAGATATCATATGGAAACACTATCAGACTAATAAAACTCCCTGCAATTATCAAAACTACAGAAACCTACTTAATAAAGTCAAAACCCTAGTAAGCAAAGAAAAAAACTCCTACTTTTGTTTACAAAATAAGTAATCAAACAACCCAACATGTTTCTGGGCATCCACTGACATACTTGTAAAATCAGAAAATCCTTCTCAACCCAACCTGACGACACAAAGGTAACAACTAAATTTAATTACCACTTCTGTAATACAGCATCATCACTAGCCAAAAACTTATAGACTGATTCCACTATCCAAGGCCACGTAAACAATCTACTGACAACACTACTCATAGCCACTTAAACCATCTTCTGACTCCACTGCCCCAAATCACTTAAACCGACTACTGACTCCACTAGTCCTAGCACTTAAACCTACAAATTATCCTGCCTTTACCGTTAAACCAGTCCCCAAAAAATTAAAAAAATGCAACAGAGACTAACGTCAACTATACTAGCAGAAGACAATTCCTGCAGGATATATCCAGCTATCATCAGAGGCACTAACCTATCCAGTCTCTGTACTCATTAAGAGATCTCTGCAGGAATCCTGTGTCCCTAGAATATGGAATCACGCTTTTATTGTACCTCTACACAAGGGATGCACCTCAACTAAATTAAGTAATTACAGACCAATAGCTATTTTCCCTCTGCTAAAAGAATACTGGAGCAATGTGTCCACTACCAGCTATTGAAGAACATCTTTGAAAATAACCAACTGGCCCCCTACTCAGTATGGCTTTCAAGCAAATCAGTGTACAACAACTGCCTTATTCTCACTTCTTAACACTATTAATCCACACTGTGGTAACAACCAATTAGTGTTTGCAATCTTCAACAACCATTCAAAATCATTTGACACTGACTCCCATCCCCGACTGCTTCCCACCCTGAAATTCCTTCAACTGTCTGATGAGACATCCCTGTGGTTCAAATACTTCTTGATGATAGAAGAAAATGTGTCACATGGCAAAACACATACTCAGCCTTTCCCAGTCCGACCATAGATGTTCCAAAGGGACTTATACTTGGACCTTTAATATTCAGTATATTCATTAGTAACTTACAAACTGCTTTAGGCTCCTCAACTATAATTCAGTACATCGATGATTTTACACTTATTTGCTCAGGCCTTTGTTAAATGAGCATCAATCAGTGGCTCAAGCGTCATACTTTTATAGTTAGTATTGGTTACAACAAACTAACTTAACACTCGATACTCTTGTTAACTATAATCTCATCTCCTTGTCCATCTAATTGTGCTGTGCTATCCTCAGATACTGCAAAACTAGGCAGTCTCGTGTGTCAGGTTGCTAGATGTCACCACAGACAATAGTATGTGGTTTTATCTACATATCAGTAACACCATTAAAAAAATAAAATAAACATAAAACCTGGAAGACATTTATTAACCAAATAATACCTGATGGAACACGCCATAAAATCACCTGCCACTGCTTACCTGTTTCCTAGTCTACTTTATTCAGCTCCAAGACTCATCAATCAGCACTCCATTCAGCTATACAGACTGCAACGATGCTATTACAAAATAGTGACATTTGCTACTGTTCTCCCATTAGGGCACACCATTACACTACAGTCAAAAAACTGAATTGGATGGCATTTACCAATTATCGAGATATGCTGAACTAAAAGCTGCCCACTATAGTCTCTACCAGCACTCAAAATACCCCAAGAGAGCTACAGTCCCAAGGAAAATTTTATGCCTGTGGACACAAGTCTCATAATTCACATGGAAGTGCACTCTACTGCCATAGTTTGGACAAATTCTGGATCTTACCTCCTCTTTCTCTCAGTAAATCGAGATATCTTCTACTTCTAAAAAGCACCTGTGTACCCCCTTTCTCAAATGTGTTTATGATATTGTTCTACAGCACATTGTTAGTCCTTTCTACAACAGCCCCCTTCACCCACATTTCCATGAAACTGCCTACTGCAAGGCTCTCTTTAAGTATGACCTAGAACGACTTTTGCAAATATTACATATATCGCAAATATCCCCCTTAATCTAAGTATCATATTAGTACTAATAGATCTTTGTCATCCCTATATAGATGAAATAGTTTTACTATGAATAACCTTACATATCGATGTACTGTATCCTATAAATGAGAGTGTTTACATTGCTGTGTGCTATAAATTGTATTAGGAATGCCTAATACTGTGTGCTATATAATGTTTTCTGGAATGTCTATTACTATTTAGTTGCACATTGTTTTGGAGCTTTTCTTCCTGGATCTTTGCTGAAAAGGGATCTTGCATGGCTCAATCGTTCTTTCCTGATAAAGAAATGGAAATATATAAATAAATAAGTAAATAAATAGCTTGTCTTCAAATTGCCTGGGAGAATCCAGCTACAGGAATATGAATTTCTCTAAAAAATATAAAAATTTGAGTTTGCAGCCTGCATGTTCCCAGGTTGGCACATAGGTTTTTGGACTGTTTATCTTTTCGATGACTGAGCCATTAATAAGCCTTTTGCATAGAAAACGGTCTTAGCTGGATCCATATTTTGAAGATGATATAAAGACGACTACCTTAACCTTACCTGGTTTTAACAGCAGGAGTTTCTGTTTAAGCCATAGTTTCAGGGAATATAATATGCCTATTTGGAGAAAAACTAAAATTGGTGTCATATCGGAGCTGGAGTAGTAGAGAAGGACATTGTTGTCATACTGAAGTACTTCTAAAGATTTCATTGTTTCCAGTAACTGCAGACATACAATCTAAAGAAAAGAGGATCCAACCTTGTCAAGTAATGCCCCAAAGCAAGAATGGCAGCATCCATTAAGGTACCACTGCAACACTTACTTTGTGTTCTGCCACTGAAGTGGTGACTGATCGAGGAACTAGCTGAAGACCCCAAAATGTGATGGATGTGGGAAGTGAAGTACTGCACATGCTGAGCAGTATTTAGTGCCTTAAGGAAGTCCAATAAGTTAGTTTCAGCAGCTTCAAGGTAGTGTTCACTGCACAGCATGCTCTCAGACAATGCCCACAGACACACATACGGCCCTGATAGGTTCATAGATTAGTACAAAGCTAACTGCCCTTGTGAGCCATTTAAGCCTACCCAATTATCCCTTGTAAGACTCAAACCCCACACCTTGTGTTTGTAAGGCAAACACCTTAACCATTAGGCCACCCTCCCATCCCTAATCAGTAAAGGCAGAGCTCTGTCTTTGAAGTATATTATCCAGCACCTTGGCAAATGAAAATAGGACTGATCTAGGTGTAAAATTGGAAATATTCAAACAAAATAATCATAATGGTCACCTCAAAACAATACTGTGGTCATTTAGGTGGAATAAAAATGAAGAGGTACACAGAATAAAAATGACAAGAGAAAAGCATTAATAAGTTATTCTTATTTGGCTATAATGATGTTAAGCATTCTATAGGAAAAGAACTGTGGCACTGTTGCTTCCTCTTGCACAAAGGAGAGTGTAGGAAGCAGATTCTAATTACAAGTCATTGGGCTCTTAAAGTTCCTGAGCACAGACTATTGGTAGATGGTAGCAGCAGCATCGTAAAATCTTGCAGCAGCAGTGTTGCCAGGCTAATCAGATCCATTTTCTTTTGCAACATCACTGTCTAGGTTGAGAAGGACATGAATGCGGATGCAATGGATAGAGGGCATCTGGATCTCAGCATGACTTTGACAATGTCGTAGAACACAAATGGAAACTTCTAGTTGCTGCACTGTGCTTTGGTCGGCTATTTCCCACTGAATACCAGCATACCCTTAAGGATTAACGTATTAGCTGTAGTCATCCTATAAAGATGACTTCTCTTCTTTTTCCTTTTGCCTTCTGTCATTGTCCTCCCTTTTGCCCAGTTAAACTTCCCATTTCTGCAGTCATTGCTTCCTGTCTTGTTCTCTACCCTTCCTTATTTCATCTGTCTCACTTCTGTTGCCACACACTGTGCAGTTAATTTCTTGTCTTCTCATTTACCATTCTTTCTTATTCATGTAATCTGTCAGTCTTTCCGGCTTTTATGCATGCTTCCATGACTGCCCATTACATACTGCTGTACTGAATATTATCAAATGAATAAGTTTTCTTTTACAATGACGCTTATTCAGTTTCTTGTTTTTAAAACAACTACACAATGATAGATGCTTTCTGACTTCTGCAACAATCAAGGCTCCAGTTTCTTACAGGTACATCCCTCCAATTTAATACCTGCTACACCAGACACTTTGTGAGTAGAAAGAGTGACACATGTACTCTTGAGAATTTAGCTACACTTCATCCATATATACTCCTAGCTGCAAGCATTGTAATCCTGGGCATTGTTCCGTGCAATGATCTTGTGGAAGGCCTCTACCAACATCCTTCCCATGGGTACATAAGCTGGCATCAGTCACACACTTCCCATCCCTCCCTTCCTGGCCAGCTGCTCCAGTTCCCAAGCAACAGTCAAACATGCCTGTAATATAGTCAAAAACCTCTGTGCCACGGAGACAGCTATTTGGAACATTGATTTATTTTTGGAGACTTATTCAGTTTTCTACTGAAAACAATCCCCAGACTTAGTCTTTGAATAAATTATGTAATACCTGTTTTGTACACTTGGTAGTATGACAACCCTTCAGAGATCAACCTTAGCTACCAGCATGACTGCCATCAGCTATGACTGGCAACTTAATAATTTAACCACCCCTCTGACTTCACCAAAGTTCTAATCTCCCTTACTGCTACTCTTCCTCAGTCCCACCCTTTTCTCTCACAGCTACGTTTTGAGGGAACATCTACAGTTCTGCGCAGAGTGATTTAATAAATTCAAGTGGTGTTAGTGCCGCTCTTGTAGGTCTGATACTATTCTCCTATTCACCCAGCCATGGTAGAATTTTCCCTACCTTTGTAGGTAGCCCCCTTTGGTCACTTTCCTTTTACATGCTATACAGTGGTAGCAATCATCTTTATAGGTATAACAGCACCCCCAACTTATTAATATTCATTTCTATTGTTTCTCCAAATCTTGGTCTGTTCCTCTTCATTATGAATCATTAACAATGAATATCACAACTGTAGAGCTTAAATAGCACATAAGTGACATGCTTCTCCTATTCTGGTCCTTAGTATATTACTTACTTATAATGCACTAGACAGAGACCGTCGCTGCCAGCCTTATTAATGTTCAAATCATCTTTCCACTTCACTCACTTCAACGTACAGAGTGAAATCTATCCATTGCAAAACACACATTTAAAATATCCATCTGCATTCCTGCCCATATTTAAAAGGCATCTATTATAACCATGAACAAAAGAATAAAGTTCTGTAACTTGATATTAAACCCTATCCTATATCACCTCTGGTATTACATATACCTCCACTCTACCTTATGGTTGACATACATGCAGTCCTGCTTCCCTCACCCCCAAAAAATCTTAAACAAACCAGTATGATATATTTTGGGAAAATGTCTCAGAATTTAAAACTGCCCTCATTTTTGCAGCAAAGTAGATGCTTGCATGGTCAAAAGTGCTGGACCCAGTTCTGGACTCATCAGAGATAACTAATCACCAAATAGTTGAAGCCTAATTTATGGCAAAAAAAAATTCAGTATGCTTGGACATTTAAATATTAATTGGCTTCAACACACTGACATATAATTTACCAAACCATGAGGTAATTCTGACTCACTCAACTTATTCATACACCACCAAGATTCAACAGCATCTATCAGGAAAGAAACTTTAAAATGCATAGTCTCCTAATGCCACTATAAACAAAGACCACAGGAAGTACACAGACACTTTCAGAGTGGCCACCTGGCATACTTATGTGTGAGAACATGAGTATATCTAGCAGGTGCGTAAAGTGACGTAGTGAATGGAGTGCAGCAATTACACAAGGACTAGCTTGTTAAGTACCTGGTTCATATTTATGTAATACCAACAATGTACACAGTCTCCTCCAACATCACTGCTTATACCTCACACTTCTTCATATCTAGACTATTTGCACTGCAGATGCATACTACTCTACCATCTCCCCTGGCACCCTTGTTTGTTCCTCTATTTTGTAACTTCTTGTCTACAGCCTGAATATGTAACCCCCCCCCCCCACCGTTCTTCTTATTAGCATCCTGTCCCCAAATATATCTTCCCAACACATCAGTAAGTAAGGTTGTCCTTCTAGGCTAAGAGGGAGTCTGTTTCTGGAATGAACTGATCTTTCTCACAGGTTTCCACCAAACGAAACAAGAGACATATATTCTGTCAGCTCTATGCTGCCTTTTCTTGTGTAAAAAGTATGCATATCTGCTTGCACAATGTCATCTTATTCTTTGAAAGTAAGTAAATAATGCCCTAGAGTTGAAATCTACTCATGGCAACTCTATGGGTAGACCCTACAGAGTTCTCATTGCATATTATGGAAGTAGATTGCCAGGTGTTTCTTCTGAAACCAAATCTGCCAGTTAGCTATTGTGTGCCTTAACCTCTTTGCTATGGGGCCGGGGTGGGGTCTTTGGAAGTTAGCAATGTGTTATTAAGGTTTCAGAAGTAGGTACAAACCAGTGTAGTACTTGTGCCTCCCAAGTCTAAAACAGGATATTTCTACAAACTAATACACCTGTGTTTTCATGAGGAAATATTGTCAGTGTTTTTGAGACAACACAGAGCGTACATGTCTGCATATCCATTATTTTTCGTCTATATTTCCACAGTTTTTTTTACACTGATTAGTCAGGCACATAGAAATGAAAGCTACATAATGAAGGTTTAATTATTTAATAATATATGTTGCTGATATTAATTTTACATATTGTGTATTATACATTTATTTTTTGTTAACTATTAGGGAAATGTAATAAAGCCTACATGGACTTATTTCCATGTAGGCATAGCGGCACACTGCTTACACGAAAGTAAGCAGGTTTGCAATCCAAGAAACAGAGCTGAGGGGTGTGCACAAGCCCTCCAATATGGAAGTGTCTGTGGCATGCAAATCATCTCATAAGCAAGTGAAATGCATGCAAATGAGGATGGTAGAGTGATTCAGCAAGCAGATAATCAGTCCTGCAGACCCCGTGTTGGTGTGTGAAATGTACATGGAAAAGAGAGAACAGGGCTGTAAAAGTGCAGTAAGAAGGACAGAAATAGCATAGTAGACACAGATATGTGCAAAACTATCCACTGTGTGCCCAAAACTTAATGGAAAATAATTTAAATAATTTGTTTTAATAATCAGATCATGTTTGTGTAGTGCACTACAGTGAGCAAACATGCTGTTAAAAAAAAATTAAAAAGTGTAAAAATGAAAATTAGTAGTATGTAACAGTAATGCATTATAGGACCCTATGCGGAGTATGGTACAATGGTAGACTGCTGTGGTTGTTAACGAGGCAGGGCCTGGAACCATGTAGTTTCCAGGTACAGTGCATGGCTGTCTATGCAAATGAGCTGGGGTTACTAATAGCACAAATTGGTATCCATGTCCGCAGATCCCATTCGTGTAGGCAGAGAACCAAGTTCGTGTCTGCATAAGAGATAACTGACATCAAAAGGGGTGTGTCCACATCCTTTTAAGCTCATTGGAGCACAGCAGCACTTGTTTGCATGATGTGCTGCTGTGCTCAGCAAGGGGGTGTCTACAGTGTCTGCTAAACTTTGTTTACCTTTGGGGCATGTGTTTCAGTGGGTTTGGGTGTGTTTGCTCTGTGAGCCACCATGCTGAGTGTGACCGTTCATGGGGTATGTACAATGACTGCTGAGCATTGTTTACCTTCATGGCATGTGTCTGTGTGGCATGCTGCAGTGCTGAGTGAGGAAAGCTGTTAAAAAAAATTGATTGAGAAAGGCAATCAGATCTTAATTACTGATAACTCCTGTTCCACTTGAACTAGGACCAGTAACAGTCCTTAGTGATGTACCTAGCAGGTGGAATGCATCATAGGTAGCCAATCACAAAGGCTCAACCTACAGCAGAACACTGTAAAGGTTGCAGAAACCCTAGAATCTGATTTCATCCCATACTCTGTATCACAGAAGTACAGACTTGGGACTTTTAACTGAAGAAATGCTAAGGGCTGCTGCAGGTCTGCTATAAATGTATGTGTTAGATGCAGCAGTCAATGCTGCTGCTGCTGACCATAGGCCTAGACTGAGAAGGAGAAGAGTGTTCAGGCTCAGGGTAACCTTCCAGGGGTTTCATGAGCTGGAGATTGTAGAGTGCTACAGGCTGGACAATGGGCATGCTACAAGGACTCACTGAGCACTGCTGACCTCAACTCTGACCCAGAGCCAACAGAGGGGGAATCCATCCCAGTAGAAACTAAGGCATGTGTAGCTCTTAGGATACTAACTATGGGTACATTCCAAAGACCAACTGGGGACATGATGGGGGTCTCACAGGAATCAGCATCCAGGGTACTCCACCAGTTCCTGGATGCCATGCTACCACATGCCAGTCAGCACATTTATTTTGCCCTCACTCTTGAGGTGAGGGCCAGCAGTATGCAGCACTTCTACCATGTAGCACACTACCCTGGAAATACTGGGTGCTATTGATTGCACTCATGTACACATCAAGTTACCACCCAGTGATGAGGGTAGAATGTACCTCAACCACAAGGAGTACCACTCCATCAAGTGCCAGGTCATGTGCAAGGCCCAGGGCATTATCATTAATGTAAGATATCAGCAGACCACCTGGCCCTGGCAGTTATCACAACTCCCATAGCTGGCATGCATCACAGCTGTACCAGATGTTTGCTAGGGGGGACATCCCACATGGCCATTTACTGGGGGATGCTGACTACACACTGGAACAGTGGATGATGACACCCATCAGAAATGCACACACACCCACTGAAGAACACCATAATGAGGCACATGCACAAACTAGGAACGTTAAAGAGCATGTGTTTAGGCTGCTGAAATCAAGGTTCTGGTGCCTTGATATATCTGGTGGAGTCCTGCAGTACTCTCCAGCCACATGTGCACACATGTTCACGGTATGTGCCATGCTACGGGTGTATTTTCATACAACAAAAATTCACTTTTTTGAAATGGGAAAGTACATCCCCACTTAAGCAAAATTGCACTTTAACGAAAGTGCAGTTTCGCTTAATCTCACTAGACCGAACCTACCGCACCACAATGGAGGACATTGAAAAACAAGCTATGTCCTCCACTGTGGTGTAATAGTCATGGACCTTAGGGTTAGGGCGTGGGTCAAGGTAAGGGGATAGCTCTAGCCCTACTAACTATCCCCTTATCCTAACCAGTGCCCTAACCCTAAGGTCTGTGACTGCTAGCCCATTCGGTTTAGCGGGTTCGCGAGAGTGCACTTTCATGAAAGTGCACTTTTGCATTAGCGTGAGTGTACTTTTGAAGTTCGAAGTAGTGAACTTTCGTTCTTCAAAAGTACACCCCATGCTACACAGTATAATCTTGCAGAAACATCTGCAGCACGATCAGCAAAGAGAAGGGATACACAGCTCCTCACCAGTGCTTACGTCACCACAGCCACACCCACAGGGGGACTCCTAGAAGGAAAACCCTGAGGTTTTCCCTGTATGCAGACATAGGCATGCCCAGTATGCCCTGGCCTTGGCCAAGAGACAATATATAGCACATGCACTGACTTTCTAGAGCCCTAGGGACTAGCACCATACTCCGACTCTCATACATATTAGTAAAAATGATGATAGCCAGTCCACACAACCTGTACCTCACCATGTATTGGCTGTGGACTGCATGCATCAGACTGAGTCAGCCCTGAACTACAGGTCTGTTAATTGCTGCATTCCCAAGGTAAGTCACACAGCTAATCACTACTTGTAAGGGATACTAGAATATAGTAGCATATGTATGGACCTACCGCACGTATGCAAGGGAATATAGTGGACTACTGATCAAAAAGCCACTTGGGACAACAGGTACTCTGTCCAATAGCATATGCCCCATAATATTCACTAGGTCATATGGCTGGAAACCCCACTACATTATTCAAGGGAGATGCCAAACAGTGGGATAACAGAACAGTCACATGACTGTGTATGCCAGCAAAGCATGGGCTGGTCATCCCCCACTCCTAACTCATCAGTGTACCCATATAACTTCTGTAGCAGTATATTTCCAATGATATATCAGCAGACCACCCAGTTCCAAGGCTGTGACATAGAACTTGGCCACACATTCTTTGTCTCACGTAACACAAGGGTGACAATGTATGTCTGTATGCTGTTGATTGTGTGATGAATGACACATCCCTCTCTGGCAACCTGTGTGGCTCCGTAGGCTAGGAACATTGGTATGGATGATGGTGTTGATGATTTGAAGCTGGCAGTAGCCACACCTTTTGCATTTGAGGTAGTCGTATGGTGGTATTGCCACAGACTCTCATAACCCCTCAATCTATTACCAAAAGAAAGGTGAACAAAGCCAGAGTGAATTGGGGGACTAAAGGTCAAACCTACAGACAGACATTATACATGTTCTTAGTAACCTAGAAGGTGGCTAATATAACAGCAGGTTACAACAGGTTTGATTAGCTACAGGATGTAAATACTATCACTTAAATGTCTCAGTAGTTACAACAATTCAGTGACTGCATTTTACAGCATATTACTGAAAAATCACAACTGTATGAGGAATAGAGCAGACATATGGGGCAAAATGCTGGACATTCTACAAAAACATGTACAAGGAGAGGTATGCAGACTGTCACCCTGTGTGTGGTGTTACATCATGTACCCTAGTCACATAATACCTCTTAGAGCAAGAAATCTGGCCAAAGCCATGAATAAAACTGGGACAAAGGCCCACAAATGGAGACAAGTGTTAAATATTGCTTTTACAAATGTAAAATGTTGATAGAATAACAGGTCTTACATTAGTATGAATCTCCTGATGTGTATGGAATCTGAAACTCAAATGTCTTTCATTATTTATTAACTATCATCTTCAATGATTTGCCACTAATTTGCCAGAAAAGCACAATGTTATATAAAACAGACCAAATATATGAGGCGCAATTCTGGACAGTCTGTAAAGCTCTTTACAGTTGAGAGGTATGAGTCACATATTAAGAACAGGTAGATCTGGCCTGGAGTCACCCTGTAAGTACTGACAGTCATGCTGGGCGTGCTTCTATGCTTGCTAACTTGAGCCCAAGTCTGTTGCCTCTTCCACCCAAAGACTTGCTATGTGGAAATATGTCTGTACATACATACAGCTATGCATACATATCTGTCTCTCCCTATCCCCCTCTCACTTGATTAGTGTATCTATCAGTATGTGGGATATATATATATATATATATATATATATATATATATATATATATATATATATATATATATATATGTGATAAAAAAATATATATGGCTATATAAGGTACAAAGATACATGGACTCTCCACATATAGGTACATAACACATTTGCATAACATACATGCATAATAGAAGTTAAGAAAACATCCCTGTTATACACATTTATATAGATATGTGTGGGGATGTATGAAGGTCATTCAATACACAAGAATTGTCCAGCACCAAGGAGGTTAGAAGAATATGCAATTCTTTATTGTGGCAACTCCAAAAATAATAGCAAACTGGTTTCGCCAATAGTGATGCCTTCTTCGGAGCTGTAACACACAAAAAACATGATTCATTTAAATAATAAAACACATAATTAGAGTCATATTCTTATTGGTTCCTACCAAAATTAGCTAAGCTCACTAAGGCCAGGCTTGAACAAAGCACCTACCTAACAATCCAGCTTTATTCTTTTTTATTCAAAATGGTAGGCCATCCTGCTTTACACATCTTGTTGCCCTGGACTTTCTCTATAATAGTAAAGTTAAATCTAGGCTCTAGCAGTGGTGTGGGCCATAATATGTTTAAATACTGAATTAGACATTCTTTTGTTTCTAATTTCACTGAGGTGTTCAGTTATATGAAACATCAGTAGCCAAGAGGTTTGTCCCACATAAAAAGCGGAACAAAAACAGTATGCAACCGAACCACACCATCCGCAACATCCCTAAGTCTCAATTTATGCTTATCAGACCATTTGTTCATCTCATGATGAATTTGAACATGCCAGACTTGATTTATACCATAGATTTCAGGACAGAGGATATAGAGACATAGATATATATCAAAGCTAGTTCATGGAGCAAAACCATAGACAGGAGAACATTGTTACAATACCAAAAATCAGAGCATGCTCATCAGGATTCTATCTTGAAATTTGTCACCACATATGGCAGGAACCAACCTATTGTCAGGGATATACTTAATTGTAACTGGAAAATTCTTTTGGCTAATGACACTTTAAGGTCAATACTAGTCCCTCAATGTCAAATGTCATACAGAAGAGGCAAGAATTTGGGAGGGCTATTTTCACATTACAAAAACAGAGAAGGGGGGTGTGCGATATATCATCAGACCACTATCAGTGGTGATAAACTAATTGGTACTTTTCCATGTGGTCACTGCTGCTCCTGTTTACAAGTTAGTACACTAAAAGAATTCACCAGTGCCAACACCAATCGGGTATTTAAAACCAGGGTGTTTGGTAATTGCAGCAGTACATGGGTTATTTACTTAGCTACCTGCCAATGTAAAGCTTTTTATGTTGGTCAAACCTCTAGGTATCTTAGAATAAAGATGACAGAACATCGTAGTGACATGAGGAACAAAAAAGAAATAAATGCTTTATACAGACACACGATACAACATCCCAATGCCCAGTTTATGTTCATGATCATTGACAAAATTCAGGGAGATAGGAACAACCAACAGGGTTGGCACACCATTTTAAACCACAAGGAACAATATTGGATAACCAACATTGGATGTTTATTCCCCCCAGGTCTGAATGACCATCTGTGAGTTTCGCTGAACACTGGAGGATTTCATAATCATGGTTACAACAACAAACATTCATATAGATCAAGAATTAGTACGAACCATTCAATGGTGGTTAGGCCTACCAACGCTCTTATTATACTCTATAAAGCATGATAAAAAATTGTTCAGGATACGAATATGTATATGTATGGTTTGGTATTCGTATCTGGTATGTTGGCGTTAAACATTGAGTATTGTACAATTACAATGTTGAACTTGTATTATCTACAAGCATATTATTTCAATTTATTATAATCAATAATATAGCTGAGAATGAGGCCACTATACTCTTTTTGCCTTATTTTGTAATATATTATATGATCAGTACTTGGTTCATTATTATTCAGTTCTTTTGAACTTGTGGTTATCACCCTTCAAAATATATATATACTAGTGGTATATATTTTCTGCTTTTTTACACTATGATATGCATTCACAAATAGTGACTATGGTATTGGTCTATTACCTTGTAATATGTATGTCATATAATGGCTTACTTCCAGAGCTTTGATTTTTATCTTTAAAAATATGATTTAATATCTACACCTCTGGCATTTTTATGTCACTGGTCATATGCTTTAATCAAGAATGGAACATGCACTTTGTTACTCCAGCCACTGTGTGGTGCTGTAATATTGCTTCCAGGTAATCAGAGACTAGTATAAATGCAGGCTGCTTCATTTCATTCAAAAAAACTTTATTGTATTCATTGATAAAGGCTGAATAGCCGAAACCGGTCTGGATTTGAAGGAATTATAAATAAATAATCATTATTTCTTCATTACTGCGTGTTCACTATTGTTTTTTGCTGGTCGTTGGTGGTTTACATTATTTATTAACTATCATCTTCAATGATTTGCCACTAATTTGCCAGAAAAGCACAATGTTATATAAAACAGACCAAATATATGAGGCACAATTCTGGACAGTCTGTAAAGCTCTTTACAGTTGAGAGGTATGAGTCACATATTAAGGACAGGTAGCTCTGGCCTGGAGTCACCTTGTAAGTACTGACAGTCATGCTGGGCGTGCTTCTAGGCTTGCTAACTTGAGCCCAAAGTCTGTTGCCTCTTCCACCCAAAGACTTTCTATGTGGAAATATGTCTGTACATACATACAGCTATGCATACATATCTGTCTCTCCCTATCCCCCTCACACTTGATTAGTGTATCTATCAGTATGTGGGATATATATATATATATATATATATATATATATATATATATATATATATGTATATATATATGTATATATATATATATATATATATGATAAAAAATATATATATGGCTATATAAGGTACAAAGATACATGGACTCTCCACATATAGGTACATAACACATTTGCATAACATACATGCATAATAGAAGTTAAGAAAACATCCCTGTTATACACATTTATATAGATATGTGTGGGGATGTATGAAGGTCATTCAATACACAAGAATTGTCCAGCACCAAGGAGGTTAGAAGAATATGCAATTCTTTATTGTGGCAACTCCAAAAATAATAGCAAACTGGTTTCGCCAATAGTGATGCCTTCTTCGGAGCTGTAACACACAAAAAACATGATTCATTTAAATAATAAAACACATAATTAGAGTCATATTCTTATTGGTTCCTACCAAAATTAGCTAAGCTCACTAAGGCCAGGCTTGAACAAAGCACCTACCTAACAATCCAGCTTGATTCTTTTTTATTCAAAATGGAAGGCCATCCTGCTTTACACATCTTGTTGCCCTGGACTTTCTCTATAATAGTAAAGTTAAATCTAGGCTCTAGCAGTGGTGTGGGCCATAATATGTTTAAATACTGAATTAGACATTCTTTTGTTTCTAATTTCACTGAGGTGTTCAGTTATATGAAACATCAGTAGCCAAGAGGTTTGTCCCACATAAAAAGCGGAACAAAAACAGGTTGCTAAATATATGACCCAGTCACTGCTGCAATTTCCAAAAGAATGGATCTGACATATCTTAGAGGTGTTACTGCTGGTAAATTCTTTAGTCTTTGAAACATATGCATATGCAGAACAGTGACCACAAGGAATAGTACCCACCAATTTATCACCAAATAATGTGAGCTGCTGTGTATTGGAGGGGGACGAATGTTTATAATGGGTGAAGAGAGAATTGAATGTGGGTTCTCTATGATATGAACATAAACATTGAGGTGATAATAATTCAAATAATCTTTCATTGCCCAATAATATGTCCCAATGGTTGTCAATGATTTGTCTAAATGTGTTACTGTTGCGTCCAAGAGAGGTGACCAGAAGTATTGGTTGAGATAAATGTCTGTCCAAATTGTTAGGGGTATGTTGATACTGCAAAAGATTAGCTCTAGATTGTTCTGTGGCAAATGAACAAGCCTTATTTATGTTGTGAGCACGCTAGCCCCTACTGAGAAACCTACTAACTAGATCCTGTTGCTTTAATGAAAATGCATGCTCAGTGGAGCAAATGCATTTAATCTGCAAAAAGCAGGACTTAGGGATGTTGTGGATGATGTGTCGGGGATGATGGTTTGCATG
The DNA here is from genome assembly GCF_019279795.1 of Protopterus annectens. Taxonomy (NCBI): domain Eukaryota; kingdom Metazoa; phylum Chordata; order Ceratodontiformes; family Protopteridae; genus Protopterus; species Protopterus annectens. The sequence continues at coordinate 778,302,462 of NC_056728.1, forward strand.
AAGCAGGTTATTGAATTGGGGAAATTTACGGAATACTTCTGTTCTAAGCATGTGATCACTCTCATGAATGATGCTCACATCCAAAAAAGTAATTTGATTATAATCCCAATTCAATGTAAAGTGAATACCCACTTATTTTCATTTACATATTGTACAAATTCATGTACATAAGTCACATCTCCTCTCCACAACATCCAACAATCATACAAGAACCGCCGCCAAATATCCAATTCATCCAAAAATATATTGTGGCTGGCATCATAAATAAGTTGTTCTTCAATATACCCCATGAACAAATCAGCATAAATGGGGGCAAAAGAGACCCCCATAGCAGTCCTTTTAACTTGCCAGTAGCATTTACCATGGAAATAGAAAACATTATTTGTTAAGACATGTTCCATTAAACAAATTAATAAAGTGTTAAACCCAGGAATATATATATATCAGCTTTTTCCAACCAAAAACAAATAGCTTCTAGACCAGCCCAATGGGGAGTGTTGGTATTTAAAGCAGTGACGTCCAATGTACACATCAACCAACTAGAATCCAACAGAGTATTGGTGATGATCTGAAGAAACTGTGTGGTATCTTTAATCCTTGCTCTGACCATGGATAGTAATGGTTGTAGAGATTCAGTCAAAAAGGCCAACAAAAGCTCTGTCAAAGACCCCCTGCACAATACGATTGGTCTCCCTGGTGGTTGGGTTAGATGTTTATGTATTTTGGGCAGTAAATATAAATATTGGGATTGTGGGTCAGGTACAGTAAGTTGAAACCCTACCTTTTGACTAATGATACCTTCCTCCTGGGCCAGTTTCAAAAAATGATCAATCTCTTTTTTAAATTTGAAAGTTGGATCCAGTGGCATGTGCATGTAGAATTGGCCATTAGACAGTTATTGTTCAGCTTCAGCTGAATACATGGACCAATCCATGATGACCACCACCCCACCCTTATCTGCTGGTAAAATTACCAAGTCATGGTTGTTACTAAGTTTGGTCAGAGCCTGTTGTTCCTGTTTGGTAAGATTGTGTTTAATGTTGCTGTGTACATTATTGTTACAATGTAGATCTTTGAGAACATATTCTTTGAATATTGAAACATGTTTGTCCATGGGTGGCATGAAATTGGATTTACAAAAGTGAAAACCGGTAGATCTTTGAACCTGGTTGGTCCCTGAAAAAAATAGTTTCAAATTCAGTATTCTACAAAATTCGTTAACATCATTAAAAAATGCATCTTCATTGACAAAAAAACCCAGGACAAAATTTAGACCCTTGTTATGAAAGTTTATTTCAATATCAGACAAAGCCTGACTAGCAATATTATGCACATTATTGTTATTGTTAACATTTAGTGGGGTAGAATCATTTCCAAAAGTTGCTGAATACTGCCTACTTGTTCAATGTTTTCTACCCCCTCTGTGTCTCTTCCCCTTAAGGGTCAGTACTGGGCCTTCTCTTAGCAATGGGCGACTCCTGGGTGGAAGTTAATTCTGCATCAGTAGCAGATGAAGATTCTTCTCCCAAGGTACCTCAATGACCATTCCCCTTGTTCCTCAATATTGACCTTGGTCTTTTCCTTTTACTAACCTGTTTATTATAAACTTGGTCCTGGAATCTGACATTCTTTTGTATACAAAAATGTTTCCCTCTATCATAATCCGAAATGTCACGATTAAACTTCTGCATCTTCTTCTTTTTTAATTGCTGTTCTAAAGCAGATAGGTCTTTAGCCAGTAAATTAAGATATTTTGTGAAAAAAGTTTCCCCTTCATAACATTTTACCTCCTCACAATTATGTCTAACTTCCCCAATACATTGATCAATAGTTCTCTCATAATATGAAATAAGGGCATCTACAAAAGCCATGGAGGCCTTGTGCTGGGCCTGAACCCAATTTTGTGATAACTTGTCATGCACCTGGCTCACTAAAGGTTGAATCCGAACCCTTAGTCCACGTGGGGTAATATCTTTAAATTTATAGGCCTTGAAAAGTGTCAGATGCCGAATGTTGGACCTCAGGGTCCTCATATTTTTGGTGAGTTTCTGAAAGAGTGTACCACAAATACTGTCAGGGTTTGTACTACGCATACATATCTGTCTCTCCCTATGCCCCTCACACTTGGTTAGTGTATCTATCAATATGTGGGACCCACATATTTTATATATATATATATATATATATATATATATATATATATATATATGATAACAAGATATATATATATATATATATATATATATATATATATATATATATATATATATATATATATACGGCTATATAAGGTACAATGATGCATGGGCTCTCCACATATAGGTACATAACACATTTACATAACATACACACAATAGCAGTTAAGGAAACATCTCTGTTATCCACATTTATTTAGATATGTGTGGGGATGTACAGATGTCCTCACAAACTCCGGAATGCTGGGGTTAACAGCACGTATACATCACAACAGTTGTCCAATGGAACCAGACCAAAGCTGCAACAGTACATAATCCACTCACTCACTCACAGATCCCTGTGCCTGTGGACTGTATAATGATTGCAAACCATGCCTTGTAGAGACCATATTGTCCCTCACCACATGTCTGCCTATCAAACTGAAAACAGCCACATATGGCCATACTGATAACTGTACACACATAGCAGGGATATTACCAGGTATCCCACTCCTAGGACATTGGATACAATAACAGTACCAAGCAGTATGACTCTGCAGACTACACATGCTGTCTAACACAAGACCACTTTGCCTTCTCCATAAGTACTGTGCCTGTATCCACATATGCAACAGAGATAACCTGCAGCATGTGTGATAAGTACTATGAGCTGTAGTGTGCAATTCTAGATAGGTAAGGGTTCTAATCTCCCATAATCCTATTTGTATCTATAAATATACCCCTGTACAGCACTAAGGCTACCCATATGGGTATCTCCATGCAATAGTATGCATTTTATGGCCCTGTGACTGGCTGCTTACCTCTAAATTGCCCTCCCCTACAAGGCCTTCTGATGTCATCTACCTTAAGAGCACTGGCTGACAGTCTAACACTAGATAAACTCCATGGTGCATGCAATAAATGCTGTGGGATATAGTGTGCAACCCTAGATAGCTAGGTGTTCTAATCTCCTGTCATCCAACTTGTGTATGCAAATATGTACCCTTGCAGCACTACAGGCATGACCATCTGGCATATCTCTATGAAATGGTTATGCATTTTAATGCCCTGTGACTAGCTGCTGGCCTCTGCATTGGCCTCCTTTACAAGGCCTGCTGATGTCATCCACCTTAGGGTGCTAGATGACAATCTAATCTCAGATAAACTCTGAGGTGCATGCGATAAGTACTGCGAGCTGTTGTGTGCAATAGTACATAGGTAGGGATTCTAATCTCGCATCACCCAACTTGTGTATGTATAAATATATCCCCTTACAGCACTACAGACATTCCCATATGGGCTATCTCTGTGCAATAGTTATGCATTTTATGAGCATATGACTAGCTGCTGGCTTCTAAATTGCCCTCCTCCACATAAGCATAACTGATGTCTGCCACCTTCTAGATTTGTACGTTCAGAAACCTAGATGACATGTAGCAAGGGTAGCAGATCTTCTCAGAAAGTATGAATGCATGATTACGCTGACTGCCCCCATTGCCCCTTATACACTGTTATACACATATGCACCTAGGGAGCCATGCACGTATGTTGCCTTACCTTACTGAAATCACATGTCTGCTGTTCCACCATGTCATCCTGTGCCATTGTATTGCCACCATGTGTCCACTGTTTAACCCCCTCAGACACCTGGAATGGATACATACACAGGTCCGTGACACACCTGTCTTTCTTAGGTTCATGGATTCATAGGTATGTACTAGGCTATTGACCCAAGGGCCTACGTAAGCCTAGCCAACAAGGTTCCCTGTCTTATGCCACCCAAGAAAGGTATTTTCCTGTGCCACTGTCAAGAAGAGACACAGAAGTGATCCTTGGGGTGTATTTCCTATTTCCTATCCACTCATCAAGATTTTTCTTGAAGAGTGCTAATGAAGAACTTTGCTTGATATAGATGGGTAGCCTGTTCCAGAGTATGGGAAGTCTCTGATCAGGAATCTATCCCTCCAGCATGTCCTGTTTATTGTGGTGACAAGGTTTAGGTCCCTAGAGCATGTAGCTTGGAGGGATTGGGAATTCTTTAGGTGTAGCATGTCCAACAGCTCTGGGTTTGACATAGCTTTATATGTTACGCATAGATTACCTTTGAGACGGTCAGTGTAGGGCATTTTCTTGAGGCCAGTAATCCTCTTTGTGAGGTACTTCTGTGGCCTTTCCAGCTGCTGCAGATGTCTTGTGAGGTACATTCCAAAAGGGGCGTTGTACTCTATAATGGGTCTAATGAGTGTCGAGTAGAGGGGAACAATGACCTCTTTTGTCCTGGATGAGAACCCTTTTATGATGAAGTGTGCCACGTAGAAGGACTTCCTGACTACTGTGGCAATGTGACTATCAAAGGACAGGCTACTGTCCACCTGGGTCCCAAGGTCTTTTATCACACATTCGGTGTTAAGTAAATTGCTGCCTATGAGGTAGTTCATGGGTACAGAGTTTTTACCAAAGGGGATGACACTGCACTTTTTGGCATTGAACTTGAGGCCATGGCTCTGACACCAGGCATCTGTCTCAGTGAGGCCCTTCTGTAGGATGTCCACATCATTTGGGGACTTGACTATGGTTCCTAGTTTGCAGTCATCTGTGAACTTCATTAGCCAGAGGCCGTCTGTGTTAGCCTGTACTTCAGAGAAGTAGATACCAAACAGGAGAGGTCCCAGGACTGAACCCTGTGGTACTCCACTTGTCACTGGTTTGAGGTCAAATTTGGAGTCTGCAACTTTTACAATTTAGATTCTGTCAGTGAGCCATTTGGCAACCCATCTTGTGACATAGGGATTTATACCTAGTTTAGTGAGTTTAGCTATAATTCTAAAATGGGGGATGGTGTTGAAAGCCTTGGCGAGGTCAAAATAGGCTGTGTGAACCATCTTACCCTCATCTATGGCTTTGGTGACTGCCTCAAAGAAGTCAATCAGGTTCAGGAGGCATGATCTGCCTTTCACAAATCCGAACTGGGTGTGATCCAGAGTTTGGAGGTTACCAATGTCTTTATTTATGAATTCCATGATGATACATTCTATGGCCTTGCAGACCAGGCTCATCAGGCTAATATGGCGATAGTTATTGGGATCAGTGGTGGCTCCCCCTTGTGGAGTTGGATAACTGTTGCTGTGCACCATTCTGTGGAAACAAAGCCTGATGTGAGGCTATTACTGAACATGGTGCTTAGGTGGGGAGCCAGTTCGTTCTGAAGTTTGTGTAAAACACAGCCTGGGATATTGTCCAGTCCCATGGATGCTGTGTTTTTGGCTTTAGAGAGTGCAGCTTTTACCTGAATAGTTGTGATTACAGGGACTCTGCATTCTTCCTGTATAGATATGGGCCCTTTAGGGGGTGAGGGGGGTAAAGTTAGCACTGAACCTATCTGCCAGGATGTTGGAAATATGAGTTAGTTCAGTAATTTTTGTGCCATTGTGCTGTAACTCAGAGCAGATCTGGGTGTTGCCATCAAGATTATACACATAGCTATAGAGTGCTTTGTGGTTGTCCTTAGAATTAGTGGTGATTTTTTTTTTCATAGCTAGCTTTGGAGGATCTTATAAGGAATCTCAGCTTCTTACTGAGGATGACCAGGGAGCTCCTCCACTCCTGGGATTTTACTCTCTTTTGCAACAGTTTCTTCCTTCTGTTGTACAGTTTGTTTATGGCAGGGGACCACCAGATTGGCTTCCTTTTTTTGGAGAATAGCGTCTTGGTTCTGTTTGGGATAGCACGAGCCATGCACTCATGTAAGTGCTTATAAAGTGCAATTGTGTAGGATTCAGTAGTCGTAACTGTATTGTCCATCTGCATGGGTGTCATGAAGTTCACCACTTCTGTCTTAAGAAACATGAAGTTGGCTTTGGAGAAATTTTTTACCATGGTTTCCTTAATGGGGGCGGGATGTGGATATCAAGGGTGATTAGCTTATGGTCGGATTGGACCAATGAGGAGTTGACTTCAGGTGTGTTGGTAATGACTAGGTCTAGGATATTGTTGCCCCTGGTGGGGGTATGGATAAGTTGATCCAGGGCATTGGAGTTTATGAATTCCAGAAAGCGTTGAACTAAGGAATTGGTACACGAGTAGTTTTCCCAGTTTATGGTGGGGTAGTTGAAGTCGCCCATTATTAGGGTGTTTGGTTGAACCCTAATATTTTCCAGTACATCAAGAAAAGAGGAGTGGGAATCCTGGGGCATGGTGGGGAATATGTAGCAAGCTACAATTTGGATTGCAGTTTTGCACAGAGTTAGTTGCACTTGGATAACCTCGGATGCATTATGCTGAGCAATTAGCCTGGAGGTGTGGCTATCTTTAATGAATATGAACACACCTCCACCTTTGGTGTTTTGGTCCAGGTTAAATGGCCGAAAAGTGTGTTATAATTATAGCCTGGTAGTACAGGGGTGCTCTCTGGAGCCTTGAACCAGGTCTCAGTCACTGCACAGATATCTAGTAAGTGCATTTTGAGATTTAGACTTCTAGCATTGAGTAGCATTACCCTCAGTTTTTGCTTGCCTGTTCCTGTTACAGTGGTGAATTTGTCATTTGAACCTTGCCTAAAAAAGGCACTATAGGGGCAACAAGAGCTTTAGCCAGTATCCAGAATCCCAAGGGGTGACAGGTGCAGGCCATCTCTGGAAAAGCATCGTGGACTGTCGACCATGTCATCCCAAACAGACAGATACTGGATCCCCTTAGAATGACACCAGAAGCTTAGCCAATTGTTGAAGTCAGTCATTTTGTCCTTGTACTGCGGTATCATTCTGGGCAATGGCAGATTGCTACTCAGGGCTAGGGTTATACCTGCCTGGGCTACAAGATTGGAGAGCTCTTCCATGTCTCTTTTCATGTAGTCCAAGGAGGTATGTCTCAGGTAATTCACACCAACATGAACAATGACAGAGTCATATTTGTACTTGTTGTGGAGTGACCTGAGTGTGTGGGTTATGTGGTGGATCCTGGCACCTGACAGGCAGCTGACAGTAACCTTCTCCTTGTTTAGCCTGGTGAGTGGGACATCAGTGTGCCTGACTATTGAGTCACCTATGACAAGTGTGTTGGGTACGTTGTTTTGTCATATTGGCTGTGGTTGAGTGGCATACTGAGTCTGTGGGCTATGTGTCATTTAGGGTGTGTTGGGGAATGGATGTTGCTTGCGTTTCTGCTATGGAGGTCTCTGTTGCTTAGACAGATTATTATTGAGAGCCTCCGCGAATGTTTTTGTGTTATTATGTGTGGATTTTGGTGGTATAGATTTAGTGAGACTATGTGATGAGTGTGGTGTGGTGCAAATGTTTACCTTCTCCTCTTGACTGTCAAGTTCAGTCTTGGTTGGAGAGAGCTTTACCTCCAGTTTGGCTAGATAAGTGATTCTCTCACAGGTTGTAGTGTTGGGCGGTAAGAGGAGAGGGTTGTCAGTGTACATGAGGTAATTTCTACATTGCCTCAAGATGCCCAGATTCATCAGCTAGACAGGAGAGAACACTGGGAGCAGACCCTTGGACATGCCTGAATAAAAAAACTATTTTCCTCTAGATAAGTGAGGAAAGTGAGTTCAAGAGCTGTTTTTCTCTAAGCAAGTGAGAAAAGTATGTACAAAAACTGTTTTCCTCTAAGTAATGAGGAAGGTTGAGAGCTTTAGTAATTAGTAGCTTATTTAGTGCTTGCAAGTTCTGAACAAGTGCTGAGCATGAATAAGCAAATTTAAGTGCTAAAACTAAAAATCTGTATCTGCACTAGATGAGTTACAGGACAGAAACAAGTGCAAATGCAGACTTTCAAATCAGAAAGTTGAGAGAGATGGAAAAGATTGCCCAAACAGCCAATAACTACAATTTCTGGGCCAGAGCCACTCCTTATGTGGTAGACAAGTTACCTAGTGCTTACCACAACCACTGATAAGCTAGAGCTTCCTTCAAACACAGAAAGGCTTGGGGAGCTCAGAAGCTTACATACAGTCCTGAATACAGCAAATCTCTATCTGGACTACACTAGTTACAGGAAAGGTAGGAAACAGGCTTACACTATGTTTTTTTTACAGAAAAGTAGCTAAAACAGCAGTAAAAACAATTAACATGCAGTGCAAACTAGCACACTTGAGTATGTAGCAATATTAGACCAAACACAGTTTAAAAAATGCAATTAAATTGGAAAGGACTAAAAGCAAGTGCTGAAGGAGTTTATTAGGTAGAATGTGGCAAAGAGATGGGACTGGGGGAGTGTCCCAGATCAAATCTACAGTGGGGCAAAAGCCACCAAATTTAAACTACAAGCCAGAAATAGGGAGGGTGGGTGAGGAAAACACTTTCAGCAGTGATCTGAAAAACTATAAGCAACAATTAACAGTACAAACCAAAAAAATATACTTAGCTCTGTATATGTCCAGATAAATTGAAAAGCAGTCTCTCAGAACACAGGTTTCAGCAATAAAATGCAGTCTGTTACTAACAGGTCTAATTTTATGCAAGTTATCCTTGAGTTAGATAACACACAAGCTGTAAAAAACAGTTATACCAACTGAAGACACAGCAGAAAATAGGGGGAGGTGGGGAAAATACTTTCAGCAGAAATTTGAAAAACTATAAGCAACAATTAACAGTACAAACTCTAAAACCAAAAAATATATACCTAGCGCTGTATATGTCCAGATAGATTGAAAAGCAGTCTCTCAGAACACAGGTTCCAGCAACGAAATGCAGGCTGTTACTCTACCACCAGTCTAACTTCATGCAACAAAGATACACAAAAATTTGATGTGTAGTCATGACACATGCCAGCATACAATACTTGTAGTGGCCCACAACAAGTGCCATGACAAAACAATACTGCACTACACAAGTACATGCAAAGTAATTTAGTCACCCTGTACATCAAGCATATATTTGCATTTCTTTGCGTCAATGTCACAGATTGTAGGGATGTAGCACAGGTATCATCACATGCACGGGATGTGGTGTGGGGGTGCCAGAGGCCTAGGCTGTGCCAAACAGGTGACAGCATGTGTGTGAGTCAGGAAGGGGTACGGATTAGATGGGTCATGGAGAGGTGCCATGTGTGTCTGTTGGTGACCTGCATGCAACAGTGGTGTTTGAGTGTTTGTGTGCACACAGTCAAGCCCAGTGCTATCCCTACATGTGTGTATGTTGGGCAGCTGTGGATTGAACATGGTAAGAGTGGACAGTTCATGGTCTCCTGCCATGAATACTTCAACTGGCTCTGCCAAGAGTAGGACAAGCACCACCATGCCCAAGGTCAGATGCGGTGCTAGCACCTGACAGTGACTGCAAAATGCTTGGGCTGTGTCCCCCACAGAATTGCCCAGGACCATGTGCCCATGGCCTTCCATGTTGTGATATGGACAGCACACTTCCATCTGTAGCGCTGTAGGTACAGTCAGTACGGGAGCATGACTATGCATGGCCAGGTGAACTTCCAGCAGATGGTGTTGCTTATCTTCATCCACATGTCAGATGTCCAAATCCAACCAGATATTCCAGCACAGATATTGTGTGGTCAAAGATAGACACTGTCTCAGCACACTGTCTATCCATGACAGCAGGGAACTGATCCAGGGTCTCCCCAGTGCAGTGGAGGCAGTCATGGATGTCAGACTGTGCTGCATCCATAACCCTAAGCATCCATCTGGTGTTGTGTTCCGAACATTCCTGGCCTCCATGATGGACTGAAACATGTGGCAAGTGACCCATGATGTCGCACTTACAACATGTGGTGGCTGGACAGCAGTCCTCCTATGAGCACCGCTGTCAGTCCACTTGTGTGGACCTAGCCAGCTCTCTGGCTATGGCCAGTGTCTACACTCACTGAAGCCATAGCTGACATACTGCCCTGTTCAATATTGCCACCCTCTGACTGTCTAATATTTGTGGCCTCTGGGAACTGGGAATGTGCAGGCATACTGCCTGTGTGCAGTGATAATTTAGGCAGAAGAGGGATGTCAACCTCTGGGACAGATTCAGTCACCAACAACTCCATTTGTGCCTCACTATGGCCTCCATCATCAGCAGCATCTGATGAGACACTGACATCAGGTTGTGAGAGGGACAGACTCCAATTCCCCTGGTCACCTGTGAGAAGCAAAACAACAGCAGTACATTACTACCAGCACTATTATGTATGGTAATCCACACAGACTCATACAGATGAGGATCCACAACTGCATTACACATCCCACATCTTCACATCTCTGCTTCCATGCACAACAGATGAACTCATAACAATATACACAGATTAGTCAGGCCCATTATAACATGCACTTCAGCTACATCCAGTTAACATTGCCAGTACAATACGCCTGTAAGGTATGCAGTATGACAGTGTATGTGATAGAGCTAAACATAACACCCAGTACACTTATATTAAGAATGATATGCCAGTAGTAGTATCATTGCCTCAGGTATGTACAATGAGTTTGAGCCTTTGCCCTTCCCCATTAACTATGGCTTTGTCCTGAGTTCTTGCTGTAGGAGGTTAATATGTATGTAAGGCATAGCTCTCAACCAAACAGGGACAAATGTCAACAGAAACAGGGCTTAGCCAGAGTACATCAGGGACATTCAGGGTCAGTCTTACAATGTTAGAACTAATTATATGAGACATGGAGAGAATGAGAGGAGGTAAATTACAGTACATCATTTGACATTTCACCCTCCCTTATTGTCACTATGTACTATGTGTAATCCACTAGCTTTCCTACAACAGCTGACCATCGTAGGTGGGATTGACAGAGACAGACCTGGGATATGATTGAAATCAGGGACAGTTGAGAGGCATGCATGTAGGTGTAAGACAGCAGAGTATCAGTGGCATGTCATCACCATAGATCTAGTACAGTCTTACTGCTGTAATCCCTATTCCTCATACCTCCATCCCCCCATCTGCATCCAGTTATATGGAGAAATTTGTTATATACCTGGTGGAGTCCTATACTCCTTTGTTGAACTTTGATTCCAGTAATCTTTTAATCATACACCCTCTATGTGTTTTAAGTCTCACACAGACCTGTTCCCCATAACCAGCTGTTTGCCTTTGTAAGGTACTGCTTAACAGCAGGTAATTGCCCCTGCACCACTCTGTGGCTCATAATACAAACACCATCCACTGTAGAGATTTATGACGTATGTCCACAGATTTACCTCATATGTGTGGTCAGTGTCCCATACCATTGTGGTCATCTGGCAGTGTACTGACAATCATTGTGGGCTGAGATAAGTAAGGGAAGAGACACGTGTGTGTCACAGTGCATACCTGTCAGACTATGCATACTACTTCAATAGCTGTTATTCAATCAACTTACTATCTTTGTAGGGGCAAACTATTAAACATGTCCCTATCCGTGGGCCTTTGCTACACCCCCATTATGTATGACTGCGTTCAGATCCCTTGTTCTAGAGGGTTGGGTGGTATGGTAGGTCTGTAGTAGCTACCTTTACATACAGCTGTGTATGCTACAGGCTGCAGCTGCTGCTGCAGCCTACAACACATAGGGGTAGTGTAAACACTTTGGTGGACAGCAAGCTGTACATGTAACTGTGTCAGCTGTTGTCAGGTCTGTCATTATGGCAGAGCCAGGGCAAGGGTATTCTATACATTGCAGTCAGGGCATGTGCTTAAGGTTTGTTATGCAACAGTGTGACTAACAGAGTAGAAGGTGACATAAAGTTAGGCTATATGGATATGTGCATTGTGTCTCTGCCTGCAAGCCTTTGTCTTGCAAAACTAGGTAGCAGTTAATTCAGTAGCAGTAACCTGTGGCAAGTAAGACTGCATGATTCAGTCATTTCTTGTTGTCTTCACAATAATGCAATTGAAGTGTGACACAACACTGGATTCGACCCCAGGACCGTGTGTGGCAAAATGTACTGCATGCAAGGCCTTTAACAGACTGAGCTACTGAAACATTGTAAATGCATGTGTATTTGCAGGATAAATGTGCACATATACAGGCTGTGGGAAACATTTCTACATCCATGTGTATGTGGGTGGCTTTATATGGTTGTATTTCTGCACAAGGATCCCAGTTGTACATGTACTTTGCCATTCCTGCCTTAGCAGCTATCTTTCCACAAGTTACTGATAAAAGGGCAAATATACGTGCTACCAAAGGCCTCATTTACATCTTACATTAGTATGTCTTCATTATAATTCACTCCCAATTTTCACATTAGTTTTTATTTCAGTTACATGTGTAATGTCTGTAAGTAGCAAGCAGTATGTTTTGCTGGAAACACCTGCTTAACCTAATGTTTATGTAGTGTGGTGAGTTAATGCCATGTGCTATACTTGAGTGGGCCCAGGTTTGATATTTGGCAGAGTTGTGTATTTTCTACATGTGAGTTACAATGTAATAGACACATATAGACATTTAAACTCTTTAAAACTCATTTAAGCTGAGTGAAGCTGTGGTGTGCCGCTCCACACAAACCCATGCTAACAAATATAAAGAAAAGAAAAAGGTGGTGATAGGAAAGTGGTGAAATGGAGACAAGCACAGGGAAAAACAATGTGAAAGGCAGGTAGGGATGTGCAGGACAGGTGTAGGAAGGAACCATAGATATCCATTTCTTGTACAGCAATAGCTGTGCATTTTGACAGGTTTTGTAGATGAATTTGGACTCTCAAACCTCAGAGAGGGGTGAGGACAGCACAAATGTGTTGTCAAGCCAATTGGGCCAAATTAGTTGTGTCCAGTGGACACGTGTAAGAAACGGAGAGCTAAGTATGGGATGATATTTTTTTTTCTAGGACAGGTACCCATTTTTATTAAGGAGAGAGTGGAATGTTGGGAAAGGGACATAGGTATGTCTGGGTAGGTAAGTTGGGTAGGAGAGGATGCAATACCAGACAGACAAGACAGAAAATGGGTGGTGTGTGACATGTGGGGGCTAAAAAACTTCCACAGGGAGGGTGTTGTGGAATTGGAGTCACATGTGGCTCCAGATGGCTGCAGCATGACTGACTTCCCCACCCATAGGCAGTTGATACTGCTCCTTCACTGTCCCAGAGGTGGCTGTGCTGGAGGCTGGGCGCCAAGGTCAGCCTGCCCCAGCAGGTTGGCCAGTGTGCCCTCAGTCTGGTGCAGGTGACATTCATAGGTCCGATGAATGATCCTGCGCACCATGACCGGCGGTTCCTATTGGGTGACTGCAGCCCCTCCACCATCACTCCAAGGGTGAGACTGGACTCCTCCCCTGTGGTGGTTCCAGCTGACACAGCAGAGAGGGCACCACCAGCCTGGGTTCCAGATGTGCTAGGACCCAGTGCAATAGCCAGTTCAGGAAGGGGATGCGGATCACAGTGAACCGGCCTACCCTGACATGCTGTGGTGATGGAGGTACAGCAATAAGTATAGGTTAGTTATGAACTAAACATGGTTAGTAATAACAGCATGCTAGAACAGTTGAATTAACCCAATTACATGCCAATGCATATTATGTGAAGCACAACAATACATGACAAAACAGTCAGTATGTTAACAGCATGTTAAAATGCAACAATTATAATACAGAACAATAATAATACACATGCCTAAAATACAGGTAATTTAACAACATATGTGAATAGTAAACCATAACCAATGGACAACAATAACAAAGAAATGAAGATAAGGTGTTGGGAGAGAGAGAGAAAAACAGTCCATTAGTACCATTATAAGCTACTTACTTGACAACAGTACTACTATCTACTCTATGGGTCTGTCCCTTCTTTATGTGTACAAGTCCCCTATAGCTGCTGTAGCACATACATTCCTCTAAAGCTATTCACATAGGACAGTATGGGCCAAGCAGGAACATCTGTGGGTACACTACTACATAGATCACTGGCACATCAGATGGACCTATATAACTACCAAGGTGTACTGTGGGCTGATGTAGTGACACTTTGCAACGTAGGTAATCATTTGGATGGTAATCCTGTGCCAGATGGATTACTCACTACTAATTACATTACGTGACAATGTGACACTTGAGAGGCATGTATGTGTACAGTACAGAAACTAAGCAAGTATCATGCCTTGCTTGGCAGGCATGGGGAAATAATTCAATAGCAGTGACTGCAGAGGATATCTGCATGGAATGTATGAATTGGCTGCAGCAACTCTGAACAGACACTCCAGGCATACAGCCATACCAAAGATTACACACATTATTTTTTATTTTATTATTTCCTTTATGTTATGGTGCACTTTCACATCCTTGCTAATGATTTTAACAGTCTGTGACATCTAAACACATACTTATTTACTCATAATATGGGCTACCTCAACCATTTACCCGCAGTTCTTGTGAAGAGAGAATCTGAAACATTACATGACTGATACTGTAATATTTAGTGCTGCATAGCACTGGATTCGAACCCTGGTCTGTGTGTGGTAAAATGTACTAGAGACAGAGGATTTAACAAACTGAACTACTGAGCCACTGCTGATTACTGACTGACGGTTATTTACCTAGAGCTCACATGGAACTGGCCTGGTAGTACTACTACAGTTGTATACTAGACTGCAGTGACAGTAGAACACACATGCATGAAATAGTAGGTAATCTATACATTAGTATATAAAATGCAAGTGTACACAATATATTGTTATTGGTTCAAAATATCTGTGACGTCAACAAACAACATCAGATCATGGAGTGGGCTACCTCACCTATATAACTTACTTGCCTGCTATTTGTGGATGACCTAGCATTATGTGAACAATATTGGCCTAGAAACAGCCTTGAATGGTACTGCAAGTGTTAAATAATACATTTGTCTGCCATTATATTTGCATGCTATAGCTATTACAGTGTTATACTTGACTGCAGCACCTTACTTACAGCCTGAATGCACACAGTTGTACTGCAATGGTTAAATCAAGACAAACCTGATACATACAATTTACCTTGGTGTTATTGGCATTGGTTCATGTGTTATTGCAGAATAGTTGGCATTATTCATTTCTTGACAAATAGCTCTAATTCCACACATTGCTCAACAGACTTTATTGTATATATTTTAATGCAGTTTCTGGTACTGTTTCAAGTTTTTATTGGACAACAGTTGTTATTATTCAGGTCATGCAATACAGCTCTGCTTCCACAGTTATTGCACTACAGACTTTATTGCATATACTTTAATGTAGGTAATGCTACTGTTTCATGTTTTTATTGCACTGCAGTTGACATTATTCATTTATTGCACTACAGTTCTAAGTCCACTTTTATTGCAATGCAAACTTTAATGTGCATACTTTATTGCAGGTAATGTTTTACTGTTTCTTCCTTATTTCACTGCAGTTAGCATAATAGATCCATACTCACCACACTCACAGTGCAACCTAGCCAAACACCCAGCATGCACCTTGAGGTTGAGAGCCCTCTCCTCTGCAGCTGTTGGGAGAGAAGCACATCATTATGTATACCAGTTTAGCAGACATTCAAGGTTAGATATTGGTGAAACAGAGGTAGAATTACTTTCATGCATGTGGGACATTCACTGGCCAATACTCTTGGACCCAAGTGTCCAAGAGATCCACCTTTCATCTTTTCAGGTCATCATGGTGGTGATGATACTGCTCACCTGTGCAGGGGATACCATTTGCACTGGTGAGTTCCATTGCCAGCTGGTCCCAGGCCTCCACCTTGCACTCTGAGCCATGGTAACCTCCCTGCAGCAGCCAGTCTTCATGTTTTTTTACTAGGACTCTGACCATCACCCTGGAATCCAGAATGCCCCAATGCTGTGCCTGAAAGTGTGAATGAACCCTCACCAACGTCTGCCATAGTATCCTTCAGAGACAGAACTCCAACTGATTATGCTGTATTCCTGCCTATTGGGCTTAATATAACCTGTTTTCCTGCCCTTACACACAATTTAAAAATGTGCCACATTGCTTAGCAGTGCACAAACCAGTGCAGCTGAGCTGCACAGTGCAAAAACTCAAAATTCCATATGCTTAGCAGTGCTTAGCGGTGCACAAACCAACTAAGCAGAGTCAAGCAGTGCATAAACATTTTCAGATGTTATTGCTCAGCAGGTCACAATATAAAATAATTGGTATAATTTGTATTTCAGAAAAATACTTTTATTTTCCCTTCCATATATTCAAACCCTGCACCTACTACTCATGAGGCTGCACCTCTACCCATTTAACTACAAGGATATGTAGAATTCAGCTATACCATTACATATACCTCTGAGATGTCTATAAGCACTGTAGAGCACCGTGCCATGCAAACCCACTCAACTGTGCTTAAGCATGACCTTTAAATAATTAATTGCATCCAGTTTCTATTTTTAGCATTGTTGTGCTGCGTACTGTGCAGTGCAAACATGCTTTTAAAAAAATAAACACTTAAA
Organism: Protopterus annectens; assembly: GCF_019279795.1. Classification (NCBI taxonomy): domain Eukaryota; kingdom Metazoa; phylum Chordata; order Ceratodontiformes; family Protopteridae; genus Protopterus; species Protopterus annectens. The sequence continues at coordinate 778,318,994 of NC_056728.1, forward strand.
ACAATAAAATAAACATTGGTCATTATACAACTGGACAGTGCAAGGAGTGTCTTACTCATCTGCAAACACAGTTGGAGTTACACTGCCTACATTGATTCGATAACCATGTTCCACTGCTGTCCCTCAGCAATACACCATGATTAATATGCATGGGTGTGCTGCCGAGGATGAACCATGTACATGGACATGGTAGCATTCCATGTAGGCTCTGCACTGTGCCTACATAGATTTTATTAAATCCTGGGATATGTGTTTTCTTTCAGCAGTAGCCATTAGTAGGACAGAATATCTCAGAGGGTGACTAGAGGAAAGGACACAGCTCCCTCAAAAGGACAGATGTACTTTGAAAATACTGAAGTACAAAAATATCACAGATAGAAAAACATCAACCCAAATGGACTGAAATTCAAAATATCAAAACAATTAATTTATATATACCAACTCTGAGATCACACAACAGCAGGAAAAGGGCAATTTCTCACTTCCTGCTCTTCCACATCCTCATACAAAGTAACGGCCGCAAATGCATTCAAATGAGTATTCAATTACTTCTGCCAGTGGTAAAAACATTCAGGTCTATATTAGAACATCGAACTTTCAAAATTTCAAGTGTTCTAATATCGAACCCTATTAATCAAAAATTTAAAACATCGAACATACAGAACAGCAAATTTTTTCCTAGGGAAAAAATTCGCTGTTCCAAAACTCATGCACACAACACAAGCACACCAAACAAAACAGCAATCCACGCACATACACCTAAACTCTTACACCTAACCCTACACTAAACTATACATACACAATTAACTATCCACTTACCTTAACCCAAACCCTAACCCTAAGGTCCATCACTATCACACAGTCACCTCACCCATGCCCTAACCCTAACTCACCTACCCCGCCCTTACATCCGCACAATCGCACACTTACCTGACCCGTGCCCTAACCCGCCCTAACCCTCACATCCACACAATCATACACTTACCTGAACCCGACCCTTAACTTTCCACCACAATGCTGAAAATACCGAAACAACAGAAACAGACAACCAAATTCTTTACCTAGGAAAAAATGTGTTTTTCTGTTTCTTCGATATTTTCAGCATTCGCTGAAAATGGGTCGATGTTACAACACTTGAAATTTTGAAAGTTTAGTGTTCTAATATAGACCCAGACATTCAATATTATGTATGTTTGATTATATGGAGTGTTTCCAAAAAGACATAGTATTCCAGAAGAACACAGTCAGCTACACATTTCACATGTGTTCATCCCTGGGACCCATGCTACATCTGGTCAGCTTCCTTCACTACACAGCCTGTTTTGCCATCTGGGTCCACAAGCTAATAGGGCATCTCCTTTATTGCCTAGTTATCTCTCTTGACATCATATATGTTTTGTGTGTCCCAGAGAGGACTTAGAAAAATTAGTGGGACACCCATGTCATGGTGTAGGGGCTGACATATTGGGCTCTAATGCACAATACAAAGCCTAATATACCCTCAGGTTTGAATACAAGCCACAATATAACAAGTGACTGTACTGGTCTAGTCTTCAAGGTAATCTGGCTAAAAACTGTAAGTCCAAAATGTAATTTGTTCCTACCTGTGTGCAGAATATCCAAAAAGCACGAAAAGGTACAGCTCAAAGAGCATGGTAGGGTGGGGCAGGATAGGCTAATTAGCTACTTTATTTATAGTTTATGTGAGGTCAGTACAGGGAATAAGGCAGGGTAGGCTACTTAAGCTACTTTTTTATAGGAGTGTTTTTTCCTCTGCTTGTAATGGTCAAGAATCGCTTATAACTATCTTATTTACTTACTTACTAAAACATTTTGGCTAAACATATTAAAATATAATGTACAGACTCTGATATTTAGAGAGCTGAAGGGATGCTTATATCAAGGCTGCCCTTTTGAAAGATCCAGCAGTAAGCTTACTATTTCATGTACAAAACAGAATTGCACCCAGTGTGTAGTCCAGTCACTTAGCAAGCAGTCAACTGTAGTCAGAAAAATTGCTATTATCTAAGTGCTGAAGGATAGCTACATGTTAACAAAGTATTTTGGTTCTTCACATTTGTATCAGAAATTGCAGTCAGTTCCAGAGTTATGGGTAGGAAATAGCTCCTGGTAAAAGTTCAAAAAAAGTTTTATGTGGGAACAAAAGCATAACAATGTATGCAGTAGAGAAAGGAGGTATACTGCTATACAATTCATTGAGAACTACAAGAAAATATACAGGTGAATATGCACACCGCAGTTCACAAATACCTGCTTATTGCATTAAGGTTAAGTGAGCGACAGGTGGTGACAAGGAAGGAGTTTGCGATTCATAACACAGCAGTGCACGTTGCAGCTGGCTGCAAAACAACAGTTAGCATAGAATATGCTAATGATCATATAATGAACCATGTTGCATGCTACTGAAGCAAAAAAAATCATGGCAGTTTGATTCAGAAATGTGTAAAACAAACACAAAAACTTTGTACGTGCTTTTTTTTTGTACTTGCTGTAGCTCTGAATTTCAACACATACTACAATACATTCACAGGAAAATTAAAAAATGTTAGGCATTGCTGCGGTGATTATGAATCTATATTTTCAACAGGCTTTCATAGAAAATGCTGCTACTGTTGCTAGCAGACATCAGCCTAAAAGGCATAGAATATTTAGACCATGTTTGATTTATCATGGACTACATGAGATTGAAATACTAGATCACTACAGGGTGGACAGGAACTATTGTCATCTGCTGGCCTACCTGAGGCTCAGTGGGAATAGTGGAAAACCCATCTCAGTGGGTGCTAAGGTATGTGTAGCTTTATGTATTTTAGCTATTGGGAGTTTAGGATGTACATGGGACACAGTGGATGTTTGACAGGCCTCTGCATCAAGAATACACTAGTTCCTCAATGGGATGCTGCAACATGTGGAGAAGTATGTATGGTTTCTATGTACTGCAGAGGAGAGAGCTACCACCATGCAAACTTTCTATGCCATAGCTCATTTCCCTGAGGTGCTGAATATGATGCACTATATACACATTGAAATAAAAGCCCACCAGGTGAACAAGGAAGGATGTACGTGAACAGAAAAAGTATCATTCCATCAACTGCCAGATGGTCTTTAATATGCAAGGTATCATCTATAATGTGTGTGCAGGCCAGCCAGGCAGTTTCCATTACATATGGAACACCTATGACCTGTATCTAAGGTTTCCAAGGGATGACTTCACACAAAGACATCTAATTGGGGATGCAGTACATACACTAGAACCTTGGCTCATGACTTCTGTGAGAAACCCATACAACTTAATTGAGCAAGGTTGCAATACTGCATGTGCAAAAGCTAGAAATATCATACAGTGTATATCTGAGCTGTTCAAAACCACTTCCACTGTCTGTTCACACCTTCTCCGGCAAACTACTGATTATATGTGCTATCTTACATAGTATACAATGACATCATAACATTCAAAAACGTGCACTCTGATTGGTCAGCCCAGCTAGTGTGCCTGTTGGAAATCAAGCATATACCAATAGAAAAAAATCCAGTCACCTGGACTGTCTTCTGTTAATATATGCTACTGCTTTCCAGTTTTCTTTTTTAAAAAAAGAAAATAATGTTTAAAATCCAGACTGTTCAGATGTACAAGAGAGACAGGGCAGAGAAAATACAAGGAAATCAAGTATGTTTATTTAGTTTTGCATAATGTGCCTGCTTCAGCAGTTAACGCACAGTACAAAAAACATGGATTAAGTTGAGCAGGGGCCCAAAATTCACCCCGGGGGTTCCACCTGTGTCCCTCCTGGACAGTGGCAATAGGCATTGTCTACCTTGTGTAAATGTGTGAAAACAACAATATAAAATAAATAATGATATTGCTGACATGATGGAATAGCCTACTCAACACGTGATATTTTATGTTTGTTTTTTTTTTTTATATGTGGGTGATCTTCATCCCCTAGTTGCTACACTTCCTTGTGACCATGCTCAGTTTAAAGATATATGAACTGCATTTTCCATTGTACAATTGTTTGCACAAAGCAGCATAAGAAATTAATGGTGGGGTCTAGTTATTGTCATTTCATGTTTTGTGGTAAACACTGCTGAGAATTTGCATTTGGCAACATGGCTCTGCTGACTGTCACACAATGGAGGTTGGGTACAATGCATGGAGGACCCATCATTGTATAAGCCTATATAAAAATGTATGTCAGCAGTTCACTGACAACCCAATGTGATTTTGCAGCTGTCTGTGAGGTATGTTGAGTGTTGTGATCCAAGTATTACTGTTTGTTGCACAATACTCCGTTTTAGTAGTCATTTATCAAAACGTTATCACAGACCCTTCAGATGTGTATTGTCTCATTAGTAAGAGAATAATTTTTGTGTGGCAGCATGAGATAATACACATGTACTGTGACTGTTACATAGGTAACCAGGCTACTCACTCACATCTGATATACACTGAAACAGTATATGAAGCAGTTTTTACTATGCATTAATGAATTAATGCACAGCTCTCTTGTGATTGCTTCTCCTTGAATGTAACACTGTCATCAGGGTTCTTGCTTTCTCATTTTAATCAGGTCCATATTCATACACACACTTAAAGGTTGCTAATGAACTTCTTCCACATACATTTTTTTCAGGCAATAATCCATCTTAGTGCAGGTTTCATGACATGTCCTACATCTCCTGTGTACATACATCTCACTTGTTATGGTTTATATATCTGTAACAATTTATGCATCATTACAATTTTATTTTGTGTTCCATGTGACATTGTGCTTCTGTGGTATATCCCTGAGGATTGCAGTCTATTATGATTTTTAAAAAAAAAACACCTTTATTGAATTATCACTTGTGGCACAGACCCATTTACATTTACACAAAAGTAATCAAATTGTATTAACAAATTAACATTAACAAACATTATACCGCACATATATTATGATTTTGATCTAGTCTATGTTTCACTTCCTACCCTTCACAACACGCATTCTACTACCACAATTCTGAATTGTATCCACCTTCACTTTGTGTGGGAGCAGCATGTACAAGTGTTCCATAACATTTTGCATTAGTCCGCACATTTTTGTAATTGTTTTTCCAGTATTCCTGCACTGGGAGTCTTCCAACAACACATTTCACTTCTGAACATTTCATGACTGTTTGCTAATGCGAATGACAATGCCAGTAAATAGTTGACATTTTCATGAATTCACTCACTGCAATGTATACCAGTCAAACTTTCCTTGTCTAGTTGTTGCTAGGCTTCCCCTTGCTTTTGTAATTCCTGATTTGCTCATCTTTGTTGTGCAGTGCATGTGCACTCGCTTCTGGATCTCTATGTTTTGGTGCACACTTCTTTATTTACATTATGTACACACAGATCAAGAACTTCATTATCTCAGTGTGGCCCATGAGCCTGTGCTGTGGGCTTGAGCTGAGGCTGCTTATCATGTTGTGTGTCTTAGCTTGATTAGCAATGCTATTTACACACTCACACACACACACACACACACACACACACATATGATCAAATTAGCTTAAGCATGACATTTACACAGTGTTAATGAATCTCCAGAACAATCTTTGCAGCAAAAGCCGCTTTAACAAAATACAAATAAAACAATATAAAGCAGTTGTGCATTATATGATCAGAAGTACAATAAAACTTCTTTGTGCACCAGGAGATAGTACAAAATTAACTGCTGCATTTAATGGTGAGATGAATCCATTTAGTATCAATCTATTCAGTCAAGGGTGAAATAAAAGAATCTGGTTTTGTATATTTACCAAATCATGTTGCAGTCACTACAAGAACTTATGACAAACAGTCTTCATGAATGCATCCCAAAAACAAATTCTAAATACTCGAAATGTAATAATAAGAATAGCTAAATTGGAAATAATAAAATAAAAATATTAAAATAATAATTATAATTATTATCCACTTGCTAATAATTCTGTGAACAGAATTAATATATAACGTTATATGTTAAAGTAAGCTAAAACTATCTTGTTATTGTTTACTTGTTTACTCAAGACTGACTCTTTCTAAGTTCAAAGACTTTAGCATTCAAGATTTTGTGAAGAATTAAAATTCAAATTTATTTTTGAGCTTATATCCTAAACATGGATGCATACAATACATATCTCAGACATCTTTATAAATAAATAAGAAATTTAAAGAACTGCAAAATAATTATTGTTAGTACAGACTACTAGTTAACAAATAAACAAGCAATAAAAACACAGTATTGCAAGCAATTTGTCAAAACAGATCTGCCTACTTCAATGCAATGAGTTTTTCAAAGGACCAGCCAATATCCACAATGCAACAGACTTAAAGAGTCCCTAGTTTAATCCACTGAGCCACATAGTTTCAAACTATACAAACAATCCAGTAGTTAATTCAATGCAATACATTTTTCCAAAGGAATATTTAGTGTCCACAATACTGCGGCCTAAAGAGTCCTCAGTTTGGCTACTGGTTAACCCAATCTCCAACTAGCCATCTATCTGAACATCCAAACTGCTCCAGAAACTCCTAACCCACCCTCTTAAAAAAACAGTGACAAATATTGACAGGGACAGAATAAAATATGACCCCATTCCTTCCACTCCAAAAACTGCCTCCAAACATAGCCACATACTATTAATCCTCAGAACAATGAACCGCCAAAACACTTCTGGAACAAAGGATTTGTGAAACTAAAAACAATAATCCAGACACTAGACGTCAATGAGTAGCAAAAATAATATATGACTTTAGCTGAACAAATAAACAAAAGAAAAGCTCCAGCAGGTAAAGATGTACATGGTCAGAAAACTCCAAAATTTTCCAAACAGACCAGCCCAGATCACTACAGGGAAAACTTTATTAAATGGTAATTTTTTTCCTGTGGTGATTTGACCAGTCTTCATGAATTTAGATGATCCAATACAGCTTCCATAAGCAGTAAACTACAGCAATCATTGGAAATGGGCTACTCTTTTAAGATCTGTCAAATTCATATTAGTCATTTAAGTAATGCTGTCTATCTACCTTAGCCCTTACCACCATCTTTTTCTTTTGCTTTTAGTCTTTCCTAGTATTGATATATTTTCTAGTGAATCCTGTATTCATGTTATGAGGTTAGAGCATTTGCGATCTAGTTTTATTATCAAGCCTTTCAACAAACAGTCTAGGTTTATTAGTACTGTCTGATTTGATCAGAGCACTGCTGTATGTTATTACTGGGAAACAATAGGTTTGATTATATAGACCTTTTTATTTTATTTATTTGTTGACCAAGTAAATTACTGGATAATTGCCCTTTTCTGGAGGGACTGGGTAGCACTCTCTTGATGAGTGACTTGTTCAGAGTCACAAGAAAGCATATGAAGACAAAAGGACTCAAACCTGATACCCTGAGCATAGGAAGCAGAACACTAAGAGCACGCAGCGTTACTACTCTGTCCTAACTGCCACAACAAAAAAAATGGCTCTGCAACAAAAATTCTCAGATTCAGAATACAATTAGTCTCCAGTTCTTGACAGAATATAGCTTCCAACCACATACTATTAACCCCAGACCAATGACATGCTAAAATACCTCTTGAACAAGGGATGTGATGAAACTAAGAAAAAGAGGCCAAATCCAGACTCCAAAAGTCATCAAGCAGGAAGAATAATAATATGAATTTAGATGAATCATTATATTGTCTCTAGGTGGACAACTACTGGCATCTAAAGACCCTATTGCTTTGTAGGCAATGTGATGTATTTCATCTTTAAAATCTTATCCATATTTGCCATAAATTTCCTTCCAAAAAGGGTAGCATCTTGTAATTACATTACTGCAATTTCCACCTACATAGATCGTTAAGCTCAAGAAAATAAAATATGTCATGACCTCCACTACTTCTGTTTCTTCTCTATCTGCAAATAGTTGGTAGGATTAGATGATATAATTTTAAGTTACTTATTTTGTGTTGAGTGACAAGCCAGCTTTTGTTCTTTCTATTTTCACCTTCATTTTATCAACAAGCTGTTCAACTCTTCCTCACTTTCAGCCTTCAAAGTGTACCATCTGTAGATCTGAGGTCGTCAGTACTTCTCCCAGCAGTAGCATCTGATTCATCTTTCTCAGTATTTGGCATGATATATTCAGCATATAAATCCGTTAAGCAGGGTAGCAGTAAACAGAACTGTTCTACTCCTTTCCCAATCATGAACCTTTCGGTAATTCCATATTCATTTAAATGGCTGGATTCACAAAGGCTTGCACGGAGTCTAAGAGTAGAGTAAGACTCCATGCAGCCAACATGTCGCCGAGCGATCCAGGAACAGCAGGTAGGGGCGTGCAACAGAGCTCCTAAAATGAGTCTTACACGGACAGGGCTTGGATATGCAAATTACCTCAATTGCAGGCAAAAGCTATGCAAATGAGATAAATTTGCGATCCAGGAAACCCAAACCTGCCCGAGTAAGAGTAGTGTTATTTGCAGAAATGTACTCCGTTGACAACTGAGTACAGTTCTGCAAATAGCAAAACGGAGCTGTGACAGCTCCAAAAAAGGATGCATCCAGTTGAGGAAGCATGCAAATAGCCAAAAATACAGCCATTGGCAATGGTCACCAATGCAATATAAAAATAAAATATTTTTTTTTTATCCCGCACTCTGGTGTTTAAGCATAGCGTAGCACCGCGCAAACGCGCTGTGCTCTAAAAACCAGAAAACCAATAATTAAAATCCACAAATGTGGATTTTATTGTAATTCTTAATTTACAATGCAAGGGAATGGCAGGCTGAAGACAACATGGCTACCGAGTAGAGGTTGCTAAGGGGCGAAGCTCAGTCTAAGAGATGTAACCAAGCATTAGCAGGCAATCCTATGTAAATGAGGGTTAGGATAGTGAATCCCAAGTTTACATAGCAAATGAGCACAGTCAGTGGAGTGTAGGAGGAGGACAAGGGGAGTAACAGAGTAGAAGATAGGTGACATCATGAGGGGGTATGTATGAAAGAAGTGAAGCTCATTGGAGCAGAGTGGCATGTGTCCGCTGTCAGTTACACATCATTGGAAGAGGTGTGTCAACAGGAAGCCTAGCTAAAGGCAAGAAATTGAAGGTGTATGCCGTGGATAACACTAAAGTTTCTTGTTGAAGTGCCTGCAATGTGTGTATGCACTCATGTGCATGCCTGTACATCAGAGTAAGACTGTGTGCATGTGTGTACGCCTGTGTGCGCACATTTAAGCCGGAGTAAGCATGTCTAAGGCTGTTTAAAGTTGTGTAAGCGCATTTGCGCCGATGTGCAAGTGTTTTAGCAAGAGTAAGCAAGTTTTAGTCCGTGTAAGCATGTGTGTGCACGTGTGAGCTGGTGTGCACGGGTTTGCGCTTGTGTGCGTGCTGCTGCCCCCCCTGAGGAAACAAAAAGTAAGCACATCAAATAGTAGGAAGTTAACCAGGGAGTACTGGCAGAGCTAGCAGGTGAAAACAATCAGAATCAGGCAATTACATAGGCAGTACACTAGCCCAGCCCAGTCCAGCATGTAAAACTCTGCAAACAACATTCCACTATGTTTCTCTCAAGAGACACTGCAACACTGCAGTAAGCTAATAGAAGTGAAAACTAAAAAAGCTTTACTGAGACAAAGAAATGTTAGGAGCTGCCATTGCTGTTATAAGGCGACATATGCAACATGCTTAGGGTGGTGACAATGTGAATGCTGCTGGACAACCCACGGTGAGGAGACGGAGAAGAGTGTACAGGACCAGGGTAACCTATCAGGGGCTACATGAGCTGGAGATAGTGGAGCGATATAGAGTGGACAGAGACCTCTTGCAGCAAGTTGTTGAGCTGTGCAGGCCATGCCTCACACACAGAACCAACAGAGGGGAACTCATCCCAGTGGAAACCAAGGTATGTGTTGGCATAAGAATATTAGCAACATGTACTTTCCAGAGACCAACTGGTGATATGATGGGGATATCACAGGCATCAGCATCCAGGGTACTGCACCAGTTCCTGGATGCCATGTCAGCACATGTCGGTGATCATGTATATTTCCCCAATTCCCATGAGGTATTGGCCAGCCATATGCGTTTCTTCCAGCAAATAGCGGAATACCCTGAGGTAGTGGGTGCAATAGACTGCACGCACATATGCATCAAAGCACCAGCCGGTGAGCGGGGTAGGGTCTACTTCAACCGCAAGGGCTTCCCCTCCATCAACTGCCAGGTCATGTGTGATGCCCAGGGCATAATACTGAATGTGTGTGCTGGCTGCCCTGGAAGCTACCATGATTCCCATATCTGGCATCTGACACAGCTGTACCAGACATTTGCCAATGGGGACATCCCTCATGGTCACTTAGTGGGGGATGTTGGCTATGCACTGGAGCCGTGGCTGATGACACCCATGAGAAACGCACACACACCTGAACAGGAACGCCATAATGAGGCACACGCACAAACATGAAATGTAATCGAGCGTATGTTTGGCCTGCTCAAGTCAAGGTTCCGGTGCCTGGACACATCTGGTGGAGCCTTGCAGTACTCACCAACTACATGTACCCAAATTGTCATGGTATGTGCTATGCTACATAATATGATCCTGCAAAAACAGCTGCAGCAGGAGCAGCATAGGCCCAGGCCAAACAGCCCCTCACCATTGGCCAAGGCCATCACAGGCAGAGCGTGACTCGGAGGAGGAACAACTTGAGCCTGCCCCAGTAGGCAGAAGGAGGTGTGCCCAGTATGCTTTGGCCTTGGCAAAGAGGCAATGCATAGCACATACACTGGCTCAGTAGGAACCCTGGAAATGATACATCTCTCTGACTCGCACATATAGTAAAAGGAATGCCTAACTTGACACTACCTGTTTCCAAACATGTATAGGGAGTGCAGTATGTGCATCCGACATAGGCAGCCCTGCAGCACCACCCGAGGCATGATTGCCATGTGTTAAGCAATATAAAGCAGTGCTAAACAGCTTTCACCACCATTTAGTATATGTAAAGCAATTGCACACACTAACACTAGCACAACTGTGGTCAATGTTGAGCAATATTGGGCAACGTTCAGCAATGGTGGTTAATGTTGAGCAATGTTGGACAAGCTTGGTCTACATTGGGCATAGCTGAACAAAAGCCAACATGCTCATATTTGTTCTACTGGCCCTTAAGCAGTCTGGTCTGCTCAGTATGAAAATATAAATCAGTGACAGGCATCAAACCCAGGATACTGTGCACTACAGTCATAGTACTGAACCACTAAACCATGACAGTATTGCACTGGTCAGCCTGTATGAAGAAATGTTGATAACTCTATGCAAAGTATATCATGGAAACCGTGCAGGCACAACATAATACCTGTCGAGTTATGACACAAAGGTGAGCCCTGCAATAAGAATAGAACCTGATTTTCAACACACATATAGTAAAAATGTTAATATTGGTCATGTTCACACACATCAACAAATGTAGTGGACTTCAGACAGCAACATACTGAGAGGTCACACTGGGCATGCTCACACACGAATAAATGAGACAAATGTCAGGCAACAAAACACTGAAAGGACAAACTGGGCATGCTCACACACTTAGGCCATGTCTGAGTACAGCAGTGGGCCACACATATCCGGCAGTTGCATGTGTTAACCCAGGAACCTCTCACTATTCACCAATCCGACTTGTGCACATATATAATATATTGGAACCCTGTCATAATAAAATATGATCTGCAGATACTTAGGTTGTTCATAGAAAGTGGGAAAGCAAAGAAGATAAAAAAACCTGCAATCAGTATCGTCAATAAACAATGTGCATCCCGAACATTACCATAGGTGCATAGGTTGATACTAGGCTATCTGCCCTAAGGCATTTATAAGCCTAGCCAGAGTGTGTTTGGCTTTTGCAGCCCTGTTAGATTAGTAGACTGTGCCTGTGAATAGTAGGTCACACATGATAGGCCTTGTACGTTTAGTTTATTGTGCCTCTGTCTAGCAGGGATCCAGAAGAGATCCCAGGGGTAAACATACGATCACCCATCCACTCGTCAAGATGTCTCCTGTAGGGGTTCAGTGGGGGACTCTGCCTATGCGGGACTGGGATCCCATTCCAGAGTGAGGGGAGCCTGTAGGATATCAATGTGTCCCTCCAGCATGTCTTATTAATATCTGTGCTGAGGTGTAAGCCCCTGGAGCGTGTAGCTCTAAGGGATCCGGATATCCTGAGGTGGAGCATGTCCATTAATACTGTGTTGGACATGGCTGTAAACAACAGGCACAGATTGCATCCAAGTAGGCGGTAAGGGACTGAGTAGAGCTGGAGTTCCTTTAGCCGAACTGCACAGGGCATCTGTGTGAGTCCCCAGATCCACTTGCTGAGGTACTTTTGTGGCCATTACAGGTGCTGCAGGTGTCGGGTAAAGTACATCCCAAATGGGGCATTGTATCCAATCATGGGCCTGATGAGTATAGGGGCACAATGACTTGATCTAGATGTGTAAACTTTTGGAATAAGGTGGGCTATATGCAAGGGCTGTCTAACCACTTTGGAAATGTGATTGTCAAAGGCAAGATTACTAACTACTCGTGTCCCCAAATCCCTAACAACTTCTATCGTACTTAATGTATTAACACCTATGTGGTAATGTGTGGGCACTTTGTTATTCCCAAAGGGGATGACTATGCATTTAATGGCAGTTAGCTGTAGGCCATGGCTCTGGCACCAGTTATCCATCTCTGTGAGACCCTTTTGGAGGATGCTTGTGCCAGCTGGAGAGTCAAATATGGCACCCAGTTTGCGGTCATCTGTGAACATGGTCAGCCATATTCCTCCTGTGTTAGCCTGTACATCAGAGAAAGATATACTGAACAAGAGAGGTCCCAGGACTGAGCCTCATGGGATGCCACGTGTAACTGGTGTAGAGTCAGACATGGCACCAGCAATACTTACCATGTGGGTGCTATCCCTGATCCAGTTAGCAATCCATCTTGTGACATATGTGTCGATATCTAAGCTGGTGAGCTTATGTATGATGCCCGAGTGGGGTATTGTTTTGAAGGATTTTGCGAGGTCCAGGTAGGCTGTGTGGACTACCTTCCCTATGTCTATGGACCTGGTAACTGTTTAAAGAAGTCGACCATGTTCAAGAGGCAAGATCTGCCCACAACAAAGCCGAATTGTGTAGGATCCAGTGTCTGTAGGTTCCAGATGTCTGTGTGTATGAGTTCCATGATGATACGCTCCATAGCTTTGCAGACCAGGCTAGATAGGCTTATAGGGCGATAGTGTCTGGGGTCTGTTGTGGCACCACCTTTGTGGAGCGGGACCACTGTTGCTGTACGCCATTCCTTGGGTACATATCCTGTAGTAAGTCCAATATTGAACAGTGACTTCATGTGAGGGTTATGTTCGTCATGAAGCTTGTGTAAGATGTAGGCCGGGACACCATCCGGTCCCATTGATGCTGTGTTGTCTGCTTTGGAGAGGGCAGCACTCACCTGATAATCTGTGATGTCAGGGAGGCTACACTCTGTTGGGATGGACATCTGCTCATTAGGGGGGATGGGGTGACATTTGCACTGAAACTGTTTGCCAGAATGTTGGCAATGTCTGTGGGTTCAGTGTATGTATTGTCATTTTGCAGTAACTCACAGCATATCTGGGAGTTGGCACCCAGGTTCATGACATAACTAAAGAAGGCCTTGTGATTGTCCTCAGTGTCTGGTGCAATTTACTTTTTGAAGCGGGTCTTAGATGAATTCATGAGTGAACGTAGCTAGTACTAATCAGAGATGCCTTCCCTTTTTTGGATTGTGCTCTGTCATGTAGTAGCCCCCTCCTTTTGTTGAATAGCTTATTTATGGTTGGGGTCCACCAGATAGGTCCCTTGCCTTTGGAGGAGTGAGTCTTGTTTTTATTTGGGATAGCACGATCCATGCATTTCAGTAGGTGTCAATAGAATGTGTTTGTAAAGGATTCAGCGGTCTGAGCCATATTCACATTTGTCACAGGGTCTTTGAAGGATACCACCTCGGTTTTGAGAAGTGTGACATTTGCTTATGGTGAGTTCTTCACCGAGAGAACCTAGGATGGGGGTGGGGACGGGATATGGATGTCCAGTGAGATAAATGTATGGTCCGACCTTACCAATGAGGGGCATACCTCTGGTGTGGAACATGGAGTCCCCATGTTGGTGATGATCAGGTCCAATATGTTTTCCCCTCTTGTGGGTGTGGTGACCAGTTGTGACATAGCATTTGGGTTTAGAAATCCTAGCAACCATTGGGCAAGGGTGTTGGGGCTTGAGTAGTATTCCCAGTCAATGTTTCTGTAGTTGAAGTCACCCCATATAATGGTGTCTGTAGAGACCATCATATCCTCCAGTTTTCCCAGGAAAGCTGAGTGGGGTTCCTCAGTTTGGGAGGGTGGTCTGTAGCAGGCTACAAACTGAAAGGCAGTTTTGCCCACTGTTAGTTGCACATGTATGGTCTCTGATGCTTCCTGCAGTGCTACTAACCTGGAGGTGTGTGTATCTGTGATGTATACGGATACTCCCCCTAAATTTGTTGGTTGGTCCGAGTCTTGTGGCCGAAAAGCATGGTATGAAGTATAACCTGGTAGTGCTGGTGTGCTTTTGGGAGCCTGAACCAGGTGTCTGTTACTGCACAGATATCGACATTCCCCATACTGAGGAGAGTCTTGAGTGCATGCATTCTGAGGTCTAGACATCTGGTGTCGAGCAGCATTACCCGTAGTGTCTTTTACCTTGTATTGTCTATGGAGGTGGGTTTGTCTTTTGAGCCTTGCCCATAAAAGACACTGTGGGGGTGGCAACAGCCTTAGCCAGTATTCGAAAGTCCAGGGGTGACAGGTACAAGCTGTCCAAAGCGAAGCTACGTGGCATGTCGAGCATGTCATCCAAGGCTGACAGACACTGGATCCCCTTTGAATGACACCAATATGTTAGCCAACTGTTACAATTGATCAGCTTGTCTGTATACTGTGCCATCATTCTTGGTGAGGGTAAGATGCTACACAAGGTCAGGGTCATACTGGCCTGGGTTACATGATCAGAGAGCTCCTCTATGTCTCTTGTCATGTAGTCCAGGGAGGAACATCTGAGGTCATTCACACCAGCATGGACAATGATGGAGCCATATTTGTACTTGCTTTGGAGTGACCTGAGTGCATATGTAATGTGGCAGAACCTGCCACCTGACAGACAGCTCAAAGTGTCCTTCTCCTTGTTCAGCCTGGTGAGTGTGACGTCAGTGTGTCTGACAGTAGAGTCACCTATTACAAGTGTAGTAGGTGTGTTGTCTAGCCCTAAGGGCAGTGACTGTGTGGCACACTGACTTTGGGAACCATGTGATATGTGGGTATTGTTGTGGGGTAGCAGTTGTTTGGGTGTCTGCTTAGAAGGTGTCTGCTGCTTAGGCAGATATTATTTAGAGCCTCCGAGTATGTATTTGTGTGGTCATGTATTTTGTTTGCTGTCGCTATAGGTCTATGTGAGACTGGATTTGTGGTGTGTGTGGTTACCTTCACCACCGGATAGACTGTGCCGGTCATGGGTCAAGAGAGCACAGCCTCCTGTTTGTCTATATAGTTGCATCTCTCACATATATCTGAGTTTGTTGGGAGGAGGTGAGGGTTGTCTGTGTACATAAGGCAGTTGTAACATTGCCTCAAAAGTCCCATATTCACCAGCTGGACTGGAGAGTACACACGAAACCAACCTTTGGACATGCCAGGATATTATGATGACATACTCTCTGTTGACTGATCAAAAGGGATAAGTAGGGTGTTAAGTGTGTAAAAGAGTATAACAGGGGTTTAGTGCTCAGGTTTGTTGGTGTTTTGGAAAGATTATCTGCGAAGAAGTCCAGAAAGAACCATGACACTTCCTTCAGCTATGTCATACACAGCAATGTACACTCATATATGTCCTGAGTCAGGGCCAACTGTACCTGACTGACAATGCCGACAACCTGTCAGACAGGCCCATACATACATACCCACCTCCCACTGACAAATGTCCCTATCATCATACCAGGGGATATCACATGTAGAATGGGTAAACAGCTCCTTCCAAAGCCAAAAACATGGCATCAATTGGATTACATTGTTTTGCTATATGTCATAAGTGAACTGCAGAACAAACAGACCCTGCACCTGAACAGTCTGTTGAGCCTCACCCTCTCTACAGGATCTGAAACTGTTGAATGTGTTACAGCAACATATGGCACACCCCACAAGTGTTGGTGCACAAAGGACCATGGGAACTATAGTCCTATAAGCCTATGACATCTGATCTGCAAGGCCATTGAGTCCATCATGATTGAAGTCATAAACAGAGCTATTGGAAGCCGACAAACACACAACCCTACCAACTGTAGTATGATCATGGGCAGATCATGGTTCCCAAACCTGCTAGACTGTTTGCAAGGCAGCCACCCAGGACACACATCACTGAAGGGAGCTACACACGTCCCACATAGACTCTGAATAGCCCTTTATCAACATCACAGACACATGTTGTATCCACAAAATCAACAACCTGTGCATAAATATGTATTGTCATATAAAGAAATGGCAATTTGTCCACAGAGAGATCACACAAGCTAAGAATTGTGGAGTTCTTTTCAAGCTGTTAACACCTGCTGACCCACATGGTTCATTCCTGGGATAGCATAAAACAAAGTGCACACATATTACCATGTCCAGTCTGATGATGTCAGCATCCTACAAATATAGCAGGAGAAACAAAAACACCCAGTAAAGCATATAGCGTGTCATGTTAATGCATATCTCTGTAGTATCATAATGTAGTTAGGTAGGGGTTTGACTCCTGCAATTGCTTAGTGTGTATTTTTGTGTGTGGGGGGGTGTATGTGTGTGTGTGATTTCCTGTGAAAGGAGTGCCCTTTTTGGAGACTAGGAAAACACATTAAAAGAGGTAGATTCTTTTTTGGCAAGTCTGATGATGTCAGTATCCCACAAATACAGCAGTGGAAATAAACACTCCCAGTAAAGAATATAGTGTGTTGTGTTAATGCGTATCATAACATAGTTAGGTAGGGGTTTGAATCCTGCAATTGCTTAGTGTGTTTGTGGGAGAAGTGGTGTGTGTGTGTGTGTGTGTGTGTGTGTGTGTGTGTGATTCCCTTTGAGAGGAGTGGGCTTTTTGGAGACTGGGAATACACATTAATAGAGGTATATTCCTCTTTGGCAAGTCTGATGATGTCAGTATCCCACACATACAGCAGTGGACATTAAATCACACAGTAAAGCATATAGTGTGGTGTGTTAATGTGTACCACTCTAGAATTGTAACATAGTTAGGTAGGGGTTTGAATCCTGCAATTGCTGTATGTATGTACACATGTATGTATGTATGCCCTTTTTGGAGACTGGGAAAACAGATTCAAAGAGGTAATCTCCTCTTTGGCAAGTCTGATGATGTCAGTATCCCACAAATACAGCAGTGGAAATAAAAACTTCCAGTAAAGCATATAGCGTGTTGTGTTAATGCAGATCTCTCTAGTATCATATCATAATTAGGTAGGGGTTTCAATCCTGCAATTGCTGAGTGTGTGTCTGTGTGACATTGTTGGTCAATGTGTTGTGGGTTTTGCTTTTACAACTGTATGACATATCAGTAAAACAACAGTATGTGCATTGCACACTTCAGGTATCTGTGTGGCAAATACATATATGTACATGTAACCTCAATTGTTATCTGTGTGGCAAATACATATATGTACATGTGACCTCAATTAGTTCATAGGTGTGAAGCCTGCTTTCTACATGAATACATCTGTTACCATTGACAGTCTGTGCTGCTGCTTCTCAGACCTTAGGTCACATATGTATGTATGTGGCAAGGTCAGCCACTGTAGTGATCTGTGGCCTAGGTCATCTGTGTCACACACACCCATGACAGTTTCTATAGAATAGTATGAGTGAGGGTTCATCCCTGGGGTATATGTCAGACATGTTCAAACACAACATAGTCTGTCAATAATGGCCATTCATTACAGGTGTACAACACCTCCGTGGATATGCATACAGACCCCTTCATGCTTATGTGATGCACTGAGGGACATCAGCATACCTCTGGAAATGTGAATACCAAAGGACAGATGGCATAACATGTGGCTGTATGTACACATCGGTACCCCTGCTACATGTTGTGGGCTACTAACAATGTGATACTGTCAGGATACTATGTATAGAAAATGTGGATGACTATGCTATAGTTGGCTTATAGCTTTACAGCATGGGTTGGTCAACAGGTATCTGTCTGTATGATACCCTTGTGGAGGATAAGTGTCTCATCCGGAAAATGCATTGTAGGCCACTGTATGTATTACCAGATCTGGATGGACATATCCCTAGTGTGTTTGCTTGCACCTAGGATGGCTACATGCCAAACAGGAGTGGTCCCAGGAATGGGTGGCGGGCAATACCACTGGTTACTGGTATAGTATAGTACTCATATGCTACTGTGTATCCTACATCTGTGTGTCAGTTGTCAAGACATCATCTAACGATTGGGTAAAATTAGGCTGTAGAGGTTATGTATACTACCAGAATGCAAAACAATGACCGATATAAACAGTATCACCCACAGCATAGTGTCAAACCATGTCATACACACATGTGTACCCAAGTTGTAACATATGTGTAGTAAAATGCATACTGGCCACCAATAGGAAATATGAAGTGTTAACACTGTGTAATACAGGACATGTCACCCTTCCCATGTGTTCACTATGCACATACATGCAGACAGTGCACCTCCACCATGTTTACAAATGTACACCTGCAAATCTGTACTGCACACATCACACACGTACCATCCACTCACCAACACATGCTGCCAGTACCGCACACATCAGCCAAGTGGCACATGGGCGGACAATACAGTCTTGGAATTAACACTGGTGTAAACAATACTACATTGATAATCATAGCTTTAATGCATCATGCCTGCTCAGATATACCTTCAAGGATATCAGTACACTTTGCTGTTGACAACATGCTAACATTGCTACACTGCTATTAGGTCACCCTGTGCATCAGTACCATGTAAGCCTGTTCCTGCATCATTGTCACAGATGACAGGAGGTGGCACAGTTTCATCATATGCACAGGGTGTGTTATTGGTTTGCCAGAGCCTGACAATGACCCATCCAATCGACATGTGTGTGTGTGTGTGTGTGTGTGTGTGTGTGTGTGTGTGTGTGTGTGTGTGTGTGTGTGTGTGTGTGTGTGTGTGAGGGACAACAGTACAGTATGGGTCAATGTTGGTGTAATGTGTGTGTGTATGTGTTAGCCATAGGTGTTTAGTTTATGTGTGTGTGTGTGTGTGTGTCTGCATGCACACAGTTCCACCTTGTGGCTGCCACATACAGGAGGTTGTGGGACAGCCACGGACTGTACCTGCCAGGCTGTACAGATCACTGTCTCCGGCCACGGACACAGTACCTGTGTCTGCCAGGGGTGCCACGGACAGTATCAGGTACCAAGCCAGACTGGGTACTATCGTCAGAGGCAGAGGGATGTCGACTGGTCCCATGTCCCTGCTGGGACTGGCCAAAGCCACGTGCACATGATCGTCTAGGACGGTCTATTGACAGCCCAGCCCCAACATTGCTGGGGCTGGTACTGCCACTACGGGAGCAGCTGGGACTTGTGTGTCATCCGTGACGAGTGCCAGCTGATGATGTTGCTGGCATACGTCCACGTCAACATCTCAGCCATCCTGCACTGTCCTGGCACATGGACATTACATTGCAGAGGACATCTAGTACCCCCACCAACGTCTATCAATGACCTTGGTGTAATTACGGATGGCACCGGCAAGGTCACAGATACTGTCATTGATAGCGGTGTTGTGAGTCCTCTGCACCCTTAGTCCCTGCCTGGTGTACCATTCCATACGTGCCTGTGCCTGCATTACAGCCTGGAACATAGCCGAGGTTGTGAGACCTGTGGGGGCACGTCTGCCAGGGGCATTATGACCAGCAGTGCTCCCACGAGAACCCCTGGACATATGCCTATGTGGTACCATTCTAGGTGTCTGGGTATGGCTGCTGTGTGGGCTTGCATGTGCCATAGATACCACACTATCCTGGTCAATGCCTACTGTATGCTGTTCCTCCGCTAAGGCCATTGGTGTTGAGGGATGTATCGGCAGTATGAATGTGCACATAGATGGGGTGGACAGCTGCGTACTGTCTACTGACAGACCAATGACAGACCCTGACAAACCTGTCTGTGCCACTACACATGTGTCATCATGTCCACTATTTGTGGCAGTGGCCTCAGGTTCCCTGCTGCACTCATCCAACAATACCTCAGCACCTGTGAGAGGAAGACAGGAACACACTTCACAATCTGTACAGGATATTAGCACACATGAACACATGTACACATGAACACATGTACACATGTACACATGCACACATGCATACATGCACACATGAACACATGAACACATGCATACATGCACATGTGCACACATGCACACATGAACAGATGCACACATGCACACAAGCACACATGCACACATGAACACATGCACACATGCACACATGAACACATGCACACAAATAGACTACTCAGTCAAGTTCACACACACACACACACACACACACACACACACACACACACACACACACCAACAGCAATATGGAACATATTCATTAGTGGTTGATTGTGCAGTACAGTATCACAAGCCAAAGAGTCCTATCACACGTGTCAGCATACAGGATGTGTGTTGCTCAACAGCATGATGTGTGAGTGTGGAGAGTCTTTGTTGATAACAGTATACATGTCATTGATGCATGTGTGTTGTTCAATGATTGGCCTCACCTTGGAACAGAATGTGTACATGGACACAACATTGCTGTGCAAGTCTGAAATGCTTTCCAATGTCCTGTGCACCATCACTCATAGGTATACATACCATGGCTGGATGCACACAACTGTCAGATATATAGCAATGAATGCTATGTGTAGTACTGTAGTTACTGTAACTGGATGTAGTGTAGTACCATGAGACATCATCAGGCAGCATCATGTGGTCACTCAAGGCCACTGATGTATGTCACACTGGCAACTATCTTGCTGTACCTGACCCGCACCACTTAGGCTACATTAACCATTTCACAGCCAGTTGTTACATGGGTATGTAAGGTGTTCAGTATGGAGCATTGCCTAACATGAATGTGTTGTGTGTTGAAGCGTGTCATACCGCCCCATGATAGGCCTCTACCCCTCAAGCATAGTATGTGTGCTGTGTTGATGACATTTGGGATACTGGAGTATGACCTTACAGCAGGTGTCTACATACGCCATGTGTATCATATTAACACTTACTGCATATGACAAAGTGGTGTATGCTGTGTGCATGTGTATTGACTCTGCCTATACAATGTCCACTACAGTGTACCTCAATTGGTTGGGATGCTCTGTGTATTGCATGCAGAGCATGCGTTATGTGTGTTTTACATGTGTATATGGCCTACAAGTCTCCTATGACATGCACATGTTATATGATATATTAAATGTAGAACACTCACCAGCATGGGTGTGCTGTCTTGCTATCACACCAGAGGGACCTACAAGGATATGAGACAGTTTGTCAGTGTCAACAACTATGGCATTGCTGCTGTGTGTTTGCAATTTCACAGTAGTACAAGAGGTGACAGTCACAGGCATACAAATTATGTTCCAAATTATCAGTATTGTATGACACCAGGCTTCACATCTTCTGAATACACAGTACACATCTGATAAATGCATGTTCTAACAATTGATCTAACAGTAGTCTACAGATATGCCATGTTACCTGCACACTCTGTATCTATGTGCTGGGTGACTCCGGCCTCCATGATGACACATGTCTGTTGTACTGGTTGGCTAGGAGCCACCACACTGAGGAGCAGCTCTTCCACTCTGGTGAGGGGGGGATGTGGTGATGCACCACTGCCTGTGGCAAGCTGTTGTCTGTGGACATCGCAGGCATGTTGCCGGACATGTCTGATTAAATCACTGCAGTGATGGCGTACCTGCTCATATGTCCAGTTATGCATGCCTACATCATTCACCCGATGCACAATATCCTGCCACAATGCAGTGCATCCATGCTGGTCCTGGCTGGATCTGGAGAACAGCCAGTTGTAATGATATAAAGATGACCTCCTCCTCCTCAGGGGAATAAGCAGGTTTCCTGTTGTGAGACATATTCCTGGAAGACAATAAAATAGTAATTGTGAGCAAGTCATGCAGCACACTTATGCTAAAGTACAGACATCAATGAAATGCCATATATAGCAACCTATTGGCTGTCAGTAGATACACACCTTTAACACCACATAGGACTGCTCAGCCCACAACTGCCTGACAGTGCCTGGCACATACTATATACCAAACCATGTTCTGCACAGCAACAATGTGAAACCAGTACGTAAGACTATACAACAGTACATGGCACACTGTATGTGACACAATGCACCACCTAGCCACAGGGGGTGTATATGAAGCTAATGCATGCAGACATTTGTCATCCATTGAAATGAATGTAAAGTACAGTTAAAGTACTACCAGTATACCATGCTACTTGTTGATAGCAAACCCCTCAGGAACAAATGTGCACATTCATCACTATAGGTGGCATACTGCTCTACTACACTATACATGTTGCTAGATATGCACATATATCCTGTGACACACATACCACCAAGGCCATGTTACAGGCATATCCACACACACATCAGACATGCCGACAAGACACAAAGGTATGGCAACCCTGATTAGTTTTACCTGTGTAACATACAGTACTGTGTGTCAGCACCTAGAAAACCTCATGCCTGAGATATGTAATGTGTGAGGACTACAGGTAACAAACAAAAACAGTGTTTCCAAGCAATGTGGATATAAACCATACTGTGCTGTTTAGGCCTACAGCTTCAGGTAGTACTACAGTTCATACGAGATTTGTATTCACTAGTGTTAACAATCAATAAGCATACATGTGCTGCTTAAGCCTACAATGGCACACTCCGGTCAACACCATGGGACTACGTCACACCGTATGCCTTACTGCATTTCCTGCCTAGCAATAGCATACATATCTTTTGCTTGGATTAGAGCTACAACACTACATACCATGAAATACACAGTTTCCCACTAGGCTATCACACATATACACAACTTTGAAACATTCGCCTACACATTCACCATCACACCCAGTCAACCTCACATAGCAAGTAATGCAACAAGTACATGCATGTGTGAATTGGGTCCTAGGTAGCTAATAGGCTATTATCCGTAGGGCCTATGGAAGCCTAGCCATATGGTACCCTGCCCTTCAACACCCATGTAATGTAGGTTCATGTGCCCCTGTCATGCAGAGCCACAGAGGTGATTCCCGGGTTGTGTTTCTTATCTCACATCCACTCATCATGATTATTCATGACAACTGCTAATGAGGACCTTCATTTGCTATTGATAGGTGGTTAGTTCCAGAGTATGGTATGTGTCTGAGATGATAATGTACCACTCCAGCATGTTCTGCTTTTTGACGTTACAGGGTTTAGATCAGTACAGTGTGTAGCTTGTATGGAGTTTAATCTATTTATATGGAGCATGTCCCACACCTGTGTGTTTGGCATAGCTTTGTATGTTAGGCAGAGGTTGCCTCTGGGTAGGCGGTATGTGACACAGTGTAGCTGTGGTTTTGTAAGACAGTCTGCATAGGGCATCTGTTTGAGTCTGGTAATACTCTTTGTGAGGTATGTGTCTGGCGTCTACAGTCGCTGTGGATGTCTTCTGAGGTACATACCAACAGGGCCAATGTACTCTATGATGGGTGTTATGACTGATGAGTACAGTGGAACACTGACCTCTTTTTCCATGGATGACACACCTTTTCTGATGACATGTGGACTGTACACAGTTTACATGACTAGTGTGGCACTGTGATTATCAATAGGGACACTACTGTCCACCTGTGTCCCATAGTCTCTTATCACACTTTCGGTGTTGAGTAGACTACCACCTATGTGGCAGTTCATGGGTACAGGGTTTTTAACAAAAGGGATGGTAATATGTTTACAACATTGAGCTTGAGAGTACATATGAACATCCATTGGTGTACATATAGATATACATATAGGCACATATACAGTCCACCTTTCATGGTGGGAATATCAATTATGCAAAGGTTGAGAGGGATGCAGTTATGTAATGATATTGCACAGTCTTGTGCAGAATGCATGGAAGGTATTCTCAGCCCATGTACCTTTAGCAGGACCCCTTATCTGGAAGACTAAAAACCTAACAAATCATACCCACAGCGTTTAAACATCACATGTCATATGCCAGCACTGTATGCTGTCTTGTTTGCCACACACTACAACCTACATATAAATATGCACATAACAACCTGCACCAACATATAAATGTCCACCCTTCACAAACAGTTGCAGTATGTTCCTTGCTCTATGCACATGTTCAGATGCTAATTTATCAGACACATAAATATCTCTCCACATGTGTGTGCCACTGTTGTAAGTCCGTACACCTCACAGATGACCTGTTGGGCCTTGCTACAACATGGACAGTTGTCACATGTGTGCATACAGTAATAGTACAGGGAGTATATATAGCTGCAAATGCTAACATTACTATACTAGCCTGGTACAGCAGTTGCCAATGCTAAGCTACACATTGTGTGACTATCATGCATGTCTTACTCTGTCACATCTAAGTTTATCATGGTGTTTGCACTACTCCCCCAAACT
Organism: Protopterus annectens; assembly: GCF_019279795.1. Classification (NCBI taxonomy): domain Eukaryota; kingdom Metazoa; phylum Chordata; order Ceratodontiformes; family Protopteridae; genus Protopterus; species Protopterus annectens. The sequence goes on from NC_056728.1 coordinate 778,343,819, forward strand.
GCCATTATACACAGTACTGTACAGACCATAGATAACATGTTCAGATATTCAACATATAATGCTGAGATACATATGTCACAGTTATGCCCCACTGCACACAGCTACACACTAATTTGTCCATGGCAGTAGTTATGCATGGCATCACTGCATACATACCTACTGCTGCCACATATGCATGTTTCTGAGTATGTACAGTACTATTCATAAACATCTACTACTTGCCGGTAACTACAAATCTGTTACATACCTGTTACTCACTTTCAGGTCCGTCTGTGTATGCTTTTCAAATTTTATTTTTTATTTATTAAGTAAAGTTTTTTTACTTAGTTGTTATTATTGGTTATTAATTAAGTTTTTTTTCTTAATTAATATATTTAGGTTATAAATAAGTAAATATATTATTTAATTAAGTAAAGATTTATTTATTAAGTAATAAAGTTTGTCACTACTCTCCTGGGGTTCTAGAGTTGCTGACACGTGCAATGTAATGATTGCATGTGGGGATGGCAAGTACAGTCTGCTTTCATAGGTATCTGCGCATGTGCATGTGATGCCCTCTGCACCAATTGGTGCCCAGCATTTGGTGAATGCATACAGCCTGCTGTGTGGTAATTGCAGTACTCACTGTCATAGCAACCCAATTCTATAAATTGCTAAGGTATGTAGGCATAGCCCTTTCAGATTTCCAGAGTGGGGCCCTTGCTTGTTTGCTGTGGACACTGTTGTGTAAGTCAGAAGGTTGGTATACTTCTTATATCCGAAGCTAGAGGTGTAGGCAGTGATGTACATGTTGTACTCAGACCTGACTGTTGCCACTTGCAGTACAGAGCTATCAGTGTAGAGTTTAACCCACCCCTACATATGCTTACACAACATTTATGTGACTATGTAGTTTCTTTTCTACTCATATAATTAACTGCCATGCAAACGTAGTTATTGAGAAGTATTCTTTTGGCTCATGAACTGTTTGTGAACTTTTATACTGTGAATATTAATGTACTCACTTCTGCAGGGTTTGGGAGTTTTATTGTTGACATTAGCACAGGGTTCACAGGACAACTGGACAATTCCAGTACTGTGTATGCCTACCTACATCCTTGGTAGACCCTAAACACACAAGTGTATCTAAAGTGTGAGGGGGTTGCTGACATACAGAGAGCATTATGTATTATTGTGTGAATGTTATCTTACTGGACTTAAAGGATTGGTGTGTACCTGTTAGTTTATCAAGGCAGGTGGTCTGTCTGCATAGTTCCCAACTGTGAACGTATCCAGATGGTAGTCAAATGTTACACGGTTATTCTTTGTCTGTGCAACCCACAGGTGTTTTCATCACTAGTACAATGGCATTGTTACAGTCAGTTGCTACCAGTACATGGCTACATCCTTTGTTATTTCTGTGTTGTACTCCTACATAAGGGTATGCTTATGGAAGTCCTACCAAAGCTATTTGCAGAGTGTGTAACAGCAGGGTAGCTGTTATGCCTGTGTGTTTGTGCCTCTGCCAGGCCTATGAAACACTCAGATACATCTTTGCATGGAGTCAGGGATAGGTAGTTAAAAGTGAAGTACACCTTACACATAATAGAGACAGTAAGTGGAGACTTGTGTGAAGCAGTGCATATGGATTCATACTCCTTTTATGAAGCACAAGTGGTGTGTACTGTTATTATTGTCAGTATTCATTCTGTAATACCCCACCTTTCTGACTGACGTCAGTGCTTTTCAGAGGGATTCAGAGGGATACAGCTTAAATATGTTTTACAATCAGGGACATCCCTGTAAAGTAGTCACAGTTAGGTAGTATGGCCTCTTCCCTAATCAGATATGCCACTGTTTGTCCTGCTATGATACTGTGTGGGGGTTGTAAAGTGCCTCTGCAACATTATTTGCTGCTAGAATGGCTGCTTCTCATATCACACTCATGTAATGCATTCCACAACAATTGCTGGTAAAGATCCACAGAACAAGCTTTGTGTTATGGCCTTCCTATTTTTCCTTTACATTCAGTCATTGTAATGCATGATATATTTATTTGAGCACCAGGTTATTGTATATCTGCTGTGGCTTAGTGGTAATTCATGCAGTCTATTGTGTCAATGGTGTGGGGTTCGAGACTGGCAGAGGTATTTTATTTTGCTGTTGAGCAGAACAAGGGCCCTGACATAGAGTGACTAAGGCACTTTTAAGCAGTTGGAAGCAGGTTTGCACGGGTTTGCGCGATGCTTAGCAATATTAAGCTAAGCGCACACATGCGCACACTCACTTAATCCTGCTTACTACTGCTTAAAAGTGCTTACTCCTGCTAACCCCCGCGCTAATTTCTTTGAAAGAAAAGAAAATGGGGAGATAGGAAAGTGGTGAAAAAGGGGACACAAAGAGGAAAATACATTAGGGAAATAAGCTTGGGATGTGCAGGACGGGTGTAGGGAAGGTCCATAGCTGTCCATTTCTTTACCAGCAACAGCTGTGCATGTGCAATAACTTTGGAATGAAATTTGAAACCTTCCACCCCTGAGAGAGTGGTGAGGACAACAAAGTATGTTGTACTGCCAATTGGAATTATCAGTTTACATGTCCAGCGGACATGTTTGCGAAATGGGCAGCTATGCATGGGGCGTAATTTTTTTGTGGGTACAGATTGCCCTTTTTTTTTTTCAGGTGAGAGTGGAAAGTGAGGTAGAGGAAGTAGGTATGTTTGGGGAGGTAGGTTGGGGAGGTAAACAGACAAGACAAACAAGATGCATACAGGGGCGGTGTATGACACATGGGGTGGGTGAACACAATTGACGGGGATGGATGTTTGGAAATCACAAGCCTATGAGCCCACAGATGGTAAAAGTGGAACTGAGATCCCCACCCATGGGCAGTCGCCACTGCACCTTTACAGCCCTGAGGGTGGCTGTGCTGAGGGCTGCGTAGGATGGGCAGGCTCACGCGTGAGACGTGCCACTCTCGCCTCGAGCTGGCATAGGGGATCAGCGACTAAACGCTGGCTCTCCCTATGCACCACAGCCCGGACCCTTCAAAGGGTGACAGGTGGCCCTTCTCACCCACGCTTGCACTGGGGGATGAGCCCCATCCTCTGCAGCACTTCCACCCAAAGGTGGCAGGGGACCAACGGTGGAGGGGAGCCTGGGCTGGGCACCGGACCTGCTGGTGCCAGGTGCACTCGCCAACTGAGGAGGGACTGGTGGGTCTGCTGGGACCAGCCTTCCCATATGTTCTGTGATTAGGTGTGTTTAATTGCAACATAAACAACAGCATTCCAAATTAGTTGTAACAGCATGCAGTAATATTCCCATTAACCCAACACACCAAGGTTCCAACAGTTGAACAGCAAGCATAACACATGCATATATTGAACAACAGTGGATATTCCAACAGCATGCAGGGATGATTGGTGGCAACAGGCCACCATGATTGTGGTGTTGGAACAGGGCACATGCATCAAAGTGAATGCAGATATTTATAGAAAAATAGGACATATTTCCCAAAAAATGTTTTGAGATTACACATACCCATTGAGTTGTGGAATTGCATTGTTTATGCACATACAGTAGGATGTAGAAAGAAACCCCAATTAACATCTTATAAGTACTTTTAGTCTACACTACATTCCTATTGACTGCAGGTGTATATCCCCTACATGTATTATTACACTTGCCAACATGCATTAGGTTGTGTAATGGGTTTGGCTAGTTCATTATATACCTGACCTATATCTGACATACTAACTGTCCAAGATGCAGATGTTACTGCTACATATTTATTGATTGTATTTATATTTCTTTATCTACATATCTGGATGTGTTCACATGACATTTTCAGTTAGATTTGTACAGAACCCTACATTTCGTGTAGCACACTCACATTTCTAGGGATCTAATTAGCAAGCTACTCGTGTGCCAGATTTACTTATGTATGCCAGCCAGTAACTGACTGTTGAGGACTGTATATATGCTTCACAGCTACTAACACTTCCATCAACTACTTTAGATGGGACTGCCCAACTGTGGGTTGCCAGCACTTATTAAAACAGTACTATTTGTATAATGCAAGGGTACAACAATATTTCAAAGTAAGTGACACAGACACACTCCAGGTTTTATACCTTTATTAATTACATTACACACTTTTCCACAGGCTCGCTCCTTTATTTGATATTACAGTGCATATGGAAGACATATTATACCTTTATTAATAGGTTAGAACACTCTTTTTCAGGCTCGCTCACTTATTTTATATGACAGTACCTGCAGAGATATTATTCCGGACATATTTTACCTTTCTTAATGGGTTTCTACACTCTTTTTCTGGCTCTCTGACTTATTTTGTATAACAGTACATGCAAAGGAATTATTCAGGGCATTTTATGGCTGTATTATTGGGCTACAACACTTTCTTTCAGGCTCTCTCACCTATTTTATATAACAATACATGCAGAATAATCACTAACCTGCCTGGTGGCACAGCCATAGCAGCCTATCTGCATAGGCTTGTTGATTCACAACATGGACACCTGCAGCTGTGAAGTAAATGAAGGGATATTGAGACATACCTATCCATTATACAGAATCAATTATCATTTCTTACATACTGCATTCCATGGCTACCTACTCAGTATTGGGGCATCTTGCATTCCACAGGCCTCCTGTATCCATTGGTTCAGTAGGTCCTGCTTCCGTCTCTTCAGGTCTGCATGGTGGTGACGGACCTGCTCACCAGTCCAAGGAATGCATGTGATACTGGTGAGGTCATGAGCTAACCGGTTCCAAGCCTCTGCCTTGTACTCCGTCCCTTGGAACTGGCCCTGCAGGAGCTTTGGCTCATGATGGTGGACAAGGAGCCAAACAATGTATTTTGACTCCTCGATGCCCCAACGTTGCGCTCGAAAGTGTGTACCCTCTCCAGCACCAGCCATTCTAACTGCAGATGGGAGCTACAATCAGTTGTGGCGAGTATTCCCGTCTATGGGGCTTAAATATGCCGCATTTCCCGCACTTTTTTGTGATTGGCCATTTTTGAAAGTTCTCGGCTGACTGCAGACCTGCTTAGTAATGGTTAATCTACCATTTATAAGTATATGTATGTTAACAGTGGCTGTTTATCCTAAGCTGTCATGGCTTAGTGGTTCAGTACTTTGATTATGGTCCTGGGTTTGAACCTTGTCACTGCATTTCATTTTACTACTGTCCAGACAGGCTAGGGGTTGTGGCTGTGTTTAGGCAACTTTGCTCTACGTTGCTCCACGTTGCCCTACAGTGTGCTGGTTGGTGCGATGCGTACCTCCGTGCAAACCTATTGTGCTGGGTAAAGCGCTATGTAGCTATGGGCAACTTTATTGCGCTGGGTAAAGTACTGCTTAACTACTGGCACCTATATTGCGCTGGGTAAAGCGCTGCTTAAATGCGGGCAATTATATGTCAGTATCCTTTATAAATAAATATTTTGTTCACTGATACATAGGCCATTTCAATGCTTTTTAGTAAAATTTTAATCATATATGTCAGGAATTATTTCATATACTAATTTAGAACATAAATAGGAAGGGGAGTGGTGGGACTCGAGCCATGAATGCCTCCTCTTTGTGCAAACACTCTACCATTACGCTATTGCTATTTGGCATAATTTGCATAAACATTCCTTCTTATGCTCTTCCATGTCGGGATTGCTAACTGCAGCTAAGCAATGGGCACACCCACGCACACACGTGCAAATATGGGCAGCTATATTGGGAATTAGAAAAAAAAATTAAATGTTTTACTTTTTATAACTGTGCTGGGGGTTTACAGTGTCAGGGAGTGTGGTGTTGGGTACATGGGCATTTGTGCGGACTCGCTCTTGTGTGTTGACATTTTGCATTTCGGACACTTGCAGGGGCGTGGACCTTTAGACTGCTCAGCAGTCGGACATGCCCCCTGCTTTCCTGCACAGTCTGTGTTAGACTTGCAGTTGAGTCAGCGTGCCCACATGAATTTTCATGGCACGCTGACGTCATACTGTTCAACTGCAGCCTCCGAGTAAGACTTATTTAGTCTTACATGGAGGATTCATAAATCCGGGGGTATCTCTTCATAAGTTCATACATACATACAAAGCTATTCATCCATGAGGATTTTAGAAAGACTAGCGTTACATTCCCATGTAGATTTTAGTCCTTATTGAGTCCTTATTAGTGAGCAGAACAAGGATATCTTGGGAAATGTACTTGTTGCTATTATTCAAGCAGGACATTAGTTTCAAAACAGGGATGACTGTGGTTTCTCATCCATTCATCCAAATTATGTTTGACTAGAGTAAGAGAAGTGCCTCTCTTTGTGTGGAGTGGAAGACATATCCTCTGTGATATGTACCTATCACTACAACATGTTATTGTTATGTTGCAAAGAGATTGAGATTCCTTGAGAAGGTGTTCACTCAATCACTGGACTTGCAAATGTGTAAAGAGGTCTGGCAGACTATTGTCTCTTGAGATCACCTCTAACTACCCTATATAATAATGAGAAGAAGGCAAGGCTCTGAGATGGTATGCACAGTTTTTCTGGTTTAGGCCCTTGATTTTCTTAGTGAGAAAGTGTTGTGGTCACTTCAGTTGTGACATGTGTTTGGACAGGTACATACAGAATGGGGCATTATATTCAATTATCAGCCTGAAGACAGGTAAGTGCAGTGAAATGATTACATTCCTGGACCAGGACACTCTGCTTTTAGATATTATCTGTGTAATGAAAATGACTTCCTTATAATAGTGGATATGTGAAAATCAAAGGGTAGCATATTGCCAACACAGATTTCCAGGTACAGGACTATGAGATCAGCTTTTACAGGTTTGTTGTCAATGTGATAATTACAAGGGAATTCATGTTTGCCAAAGGATAGGTTTATACACTTCTTGTAATTTAGATTTAGGCCGTGGTTTTGACACCATCTATTTTGGGAAAGGCCTTCTTAAAAGATATTGGTATCCTCTGGGGAGTTAATGATGGGACTAAGTTTACAGTCATCTGCAAGTATGGTCATCCATTAACCCTTAACATTTGCTTTGAACTTTGAGAAGTAAATGCCAAAGATGAGTGGCCCAAGGATTGAACTCTGGGGTACCCCACTAGTAACTGGTCTTTTGTCAAAGGTTGAGCTGCTCACTCAAATGTCCTGGGTTCTACGTGGAATCAATTTGAGATCCAGTGAGTTACACAGGGTTTTACATTTAGTTGGGAGGGTTTATTTACATGACCTGAGTGTTGGGATGATGACAAATGCCTTTGTGAAGTCCAGGTATGTGGTATGTACCAAAGTGCCCTGATCCATTGCTTCAGTAACCTTTTTGAAGACGTTGATCAGGTTAAGTATGCAGGATCTGCCCTTAACAAATTTGAACTGGCTTAGGATGAGAGTTTGTATGTTACCAATGTCCTTATTTATTATTTTTTTAATTATCCTTTCCATAGCCTTATAGATAAGACTAATCAGACTTATGTGTCTACAATTACCCAGGTTGATTGACATGCAGTCTTTGTGCAAGGGGATGACTGTTGCTGCCCTCCATTCATCCAGCACAGTGTCTTTTTGGAGGTTGATGATGAATACTGCAGGGGGGTCTGGCAAATCATGTTTCAGACTGACCAGTAGGAAGCCCAGTCTGTTTTCAAGTCTATTGAAGTAGTGTTCTTGGCACTGGGTAGTGCCATCAGGACTTTTTTTTAAAAGATATTGTAGAATGCAGGTATGTGATCTGGGAATATAACAGGAGAGAAGGGATGGATTTCTCCATTTGTAGACTGGCTATGTCCTGTGGGTCTGAGTATATGATATCCTCTACTATTAGCTCTGCACAGTGCTAGACATTGTTTATGAGATTTCTAACACAGTTAAAAAAGGTTTTGTGGTTATTCTTAACATGTGGCTATTTTATCTAATATCTGGCTTTGGTTGATATGGTCAGGGCCCAGAGATCCTTGTTAAGTTTAGAAAGAACATTACTGGCATCTTGAGAGTTAAATTTATTTTTATGTGCACTGACTATTTTCCCTACTTCTTGCCTATAAGTTTATTTTTAAATCTGGCATTGTATCTGAGGGTGATAGATGCATTTTTGTGGTTATTTGCAAGTGCATAGAATTTTGTTGCAAAGGATTCCACAATAGGTGTATGGTCAACAAGATGGAAGGAACTTTTGAATATAACTAACTCATTGTTCAGTTTTAGTAGATTGTGCCCCCTTAGAATGACATCAGAAGTTAAGCAAAGTTTTGAAGCCAATAATCTGTTATTTCTATTTTGATATCATTCTTGGTGATGTTAGAATGCCGCTCAAGGTTAGGTTCATATTTGTCTCAGACACATAATCTGAGAGCTCCATCATGCCTCTCTTTATATAGTCCAGGCAGGTTACACTCATGTGCACTATGTCTCATATGCATACTTGTAGTAAAAGGACTTGAATGTATGCACGATGTGGTGAATCCTGGCACCTGAAAGGTGACTGACTATGATCTTTCTTTTGAGTGGTGCATTGCATATCTCTCAACTGCCCAGATTTTTATAGAATGTCTAGATTTTGCCTCAAATTTTCAGTCTGTTCTTCAGAAAATGTTTGGTTTTCTGGCAAATCACTGGGATGATCTGAGGAACGAAATGAGTAAATAATGCTGTACATTTGAGTTTCAGACTTCATATCCTATAGAAAATTCATTTTATTACACACCCTGTTATTCTAGCAACTTTCTAAGATTATAAGAGCAATACTTAAAATCTATCCCTATTTTTTGGGCATTTATACCCCCATTATGGCAGGCTTTGTCCAGATTTCTTGGGCTAAATGGTTGAGAGGTATGGTGCATCGGTGTTTCTCAATATGGATTCAAGTATGACTAGGATATTGTAATGTGTGGAAGTTTGCCTTATGGACTTTTGAACTGAGTCAGTCTGACTCTTTAATGTATGTTTCATGGTGGGTGCTGCCCATGTTGTGTCTCATTTATTGTTCTGCACACAAAAGCATATAAGGTGACCTAGTAACTCAAACAGACAAAGGAAATAAAATAGTAGCTTATATTCTTCTGTAATTGGGTGGCCGCAGTGTTGCAGTAGTTAGCATTGTCACCTCACAGCAAGAGGTTCTCCGGTTTGAACCTCGGCTGGGGTACCTTCTGTGCGGAGTCTGCATGTCCTCCCTGTGGTCACGTGGGTTTCCTCTGTGTGCTCCAATTTCCTCCCACATCCCAAAGACATGCTGCAGGTGGATTGAACACTCTAAATTAGCCCTAGGTGTGAGTGTGTGTACCTTCTGTGGAAGGTTGGGTGCCAGGCTTGCAATTCGACACTGTAAAACTCCACTGCCAATCATGAGCGGACAGGTGATCCACTGTGGTGACCCTTAACTGGGAAAAGCTGAAAGACGAAGATTCTTCTGTAATTAGTTTGCTTTTTCTTATCCAGTGGGTGTTGGCAATTTGATCTCTGGGGCCTCTGCCCTTTCTAAAACCAGTTTGTAGTATATCTGGCAGTTCCTGGCCCATATATTGCTGTAGTTTACCTTGAAGTATCATGAGCACTACCTTGCTGCATGTGAAATAAGTACAATTGTTCAATAATTTCAGCACTCATTAGCACTTCCCTTTTTTAGGACTGGAATATAAATTGACTTTTTTCCAATCTAATGGTCACTGTTGTGTTTTCCAAATTTATTACTTCAAAGCCACACTGCCATTTTGCAGAATTTTAAATAATTCAGCTGGGATTCTATTACTTCCTGCTGCCAAATTATCAACAAGGCTTTCTAGGGCCCAGTTAACTTCACACATCAGGGTGTATGGCTGTAGATTAGCAAATACACCATTAAATATATCAGTGATTTTAGGGTCCTTCTTATATGGCCTTCTGTCTCCTAACAATTATTCTTGATAGCTCCTGCTTCTTTTAGGTCTTTCCCATCTTTCTCTTTTGTTATGCTCATCTTTCTCTGAAAGTTTATATCCCTTCTCTTTCAGTTTGTTGCATTGCTCGTTTAAATATACCTCTTTATATCTTAATATTAGTCTATGAAACTCTGCATTCAGTTTGGTATAGCTATCCTATTTCTGTTGCCTTTTGATCTCCTTCTTTCTTTGTCCTTCCATAAAGCCTCCTCATTTAAATTCATTATGTAAAATATGTAATTAATTTTAAGAAACTATCACCTTCAGTCTGTATCACAGTTCAAAAGTGCATGTCAGATTGTCAGGTGTACTGTATCACTACGCAGCCAGAAATACATGCTGATGAAGCCACAGCAAGAAGTGGTATTCACCTCTTTCTTTAGGTAGTGATGAACATTCACATGCTACATGGTATCAAAGGTCATTGAAAATAAGACATTTTTTGTTTTGTCTGAGAGTATGAGAACTGAATGAGCTGCAGCTACCTGATAATGCCTCTCTTTCTCTTAAAGGTGATTTATGTGAAAACTGGAAATTGTATATCCAAAAATGTAATTTGTTCCTGCCAATGTGTGGGATATCCAAAAAGCCTAAAAAGGTGCAGTGCACTCCACTTCTGCATATCACATAGGAAAACGCTCTGAAAGCTTATAAACATTTGAGATAATAGAGGGACAAATAGTATTACAGTGATGACATAAATGTTTCCGAGTTGCTGTGAGCCTGTAAAATTTGCTCCTATATTCATTTGTTCCTTACATGGGCTCAAGGTCCTATTGAGTATAATGATAAATGTTACTGTATTAAAGAAATGAGTCAAATACTGTGTCCTTGATGAATCACATGATTCATCTCCATGAGGCAGACTTGTATACAGCTGATTAGAGAAAAAAATCAGATTTCAGTAAAGTAATTGATTTGTATGGAGTGACTGAAATTACCTTGCCAAAATTAAAAGACTTCATGAAGAGTTTGTTGTATGTAGAGTATATTGTCTGATGTAAAAGAGGAAAACAAAGTTGAAGACTCTACAGTTGAGTTGGGCAATTTCTGGCAAATATGAGATGCATGAGAAAAGTAGCTTAGAGAAATGTCTCATGCAGCATATGATCAATAAAAAGAAATGTCTCAATATTAATCAAGAGGCAAGGGAAATCATTTTATTTGAAATTAATTTTGTTAAAACGTAAAATAAACTAAATTAATTATAACCAAACAAAATTATGTGTACTGGAGGAAAGCCTTGCAAATTGGATCTTTGTTGGCATAATTTGTGTTGTCAATATCCACAGAGGTGGAAATGTCAAGAAAAAGCGACAGAAAAGTCCCAAATTTAGAAATAGTTCAAAATTAATAATTGAAGTATGGTGACTGAACTAAATATTGACACTGAGTATAATAAAATATATTTTCAAGTTATTCAAACACTGAAGCAGCCAGGTAAATTTCTTTTCAATTATTCTTGTCATCACATAAAACTGAAGGGTGATAAAATTCTTATTTTGACTACAATTGTATGCAGTTTCATTTCCAACTGACTAATGTAGCACATGTACCACACATATTGAATCAGTTGGCCTATCAAAGACTCGGTAAGATAAAATGAATTCACAGCCCAAATGCACAGTTCAAATGTGAATCAAAAATGCTCATTCAAATGATTTACTTAATTAGGACAGAGTTTTAATTATTGGCTAGAGCAGTTTAATTTATCATGGTCAATCAGATCCTATAGTGTTATCAGTACTGCATGGTACAAGGATACTTCCAACAGTTTTACAGAGTATTACACCGAAAATGGGAAAGGTTTAAGAAACAGGTAAAGCCAACTGAAACTATCAACAGCACAGTTGCTGTTGTAACACCCAGCAACATTTTTATTTGTCTGTGATCATTAGAGTTTTAATAAAATTAAACAAAACAGAATAGTATCTGCTTTCTATTGGTTGAGAAATGGTGCTGGTCATACCAACAATAAAGTATTTTTCCATGTTTGATGCGAGTCTTGGATTTTGACAAATTTGGATTAACAAGGAATGGTGTGAGCGTTGACAGTAGACAATGGTCACTGTTGATGTCACACCTTGACTCTATGTACAAAGTAAGAAAAAGAGGGTTGATGCCAATCGATGCTGTTGTAATCTGTGTATAAATATAACAAGTAGCTCGCTACTGTGAAATTGCCACATGATAAGCACTGCAACCTTTTATCTGTTACCCCACATGCAGTAGTGATATTCATTTCTGAATGCTGCTACTTCAGCCCCATACCATCAGCACCTGATCATTGCACTGTCTAAGGCTGGACAGCTACCCCCTTCACCCTACCCTAATGACACCTTTGAGGTCTATACTTCCCTATGCCAAAAAGGGAGCTGAAAGGTTTTTAGTGTACTCAAAATGATCTGGAGTTAAGAATGCTTCAAGGTATGACAGTGAAAGTCTGTCCTAAGGAGAAGTTTACCGTGAGGAATGAAGTACAGCTATATTTTTCATTTAAGGAAGTCACAAACTGTACACGAGGTCTGATGTTTAAAGCCCATTCAATAATTACGTTAAATCAGCTAAGAGAGGAAATGATGGTAAGAATACATAAGCCACACATACAAACTGTGAGTGATAAAGAGCATCGACTTTAAATTCAGTTGAAGTCCTTGAAGTGCAGAACATTACAGCTATAAGCTGTTAATGAATTTGATTCTTTTAGCCTCCATTTGACTACTGTTTTACTTAGCAAGTCATTCAGCCAGACAGTGATCCCAGGGCACCTCTGGAAATTGGCACTTACATGCACTCAACTTACCCAGCTAACATAAAAATTAAATAAAAACACTGAAAACTTGAGTTCAGTAAACAAGATAATAAAAAAAAAAGAAACACTCTAGACAAAATACTTCTGTGATCAAAGAGCAAGATCATTGCCTTAATTCTCTGGAAGAGGAGATAGGGCCAGGCTGTGGCAAAGTTTTGCAGAAAATCAGATGCAAAGAATGGATGTAAAGAAGGTCAAGCAGCAGAAGACATCAAAGGGTTTATATTACGGAACCTTGCACAGAAGAAATCAGCAGAGACATTTGCTCAGAATTAATTTGCCCTGCTGAGTCTACATCAGATATAGAGATTATCATTAACAGATCTCCGGCAGGTGTCTGACGAGACATTTCCAGAAGCAGCAGTGGATAAGCAATGCAGTGTTCAGCAAGTTCGGAATACCCCAATCAATAAAATGAAGGAAATTATAACAATTCCTTTTACATCATCTCCCAAATATTTGAAAGACAGAAGGCTGCTGAGAAAACAAGATGCCCAGACAGTAGCAAGGACTGAAAAATACTCATTTATTTTGTAGATGTGCTTCTATTTTACTAATAATATGTTTTGGCTTTGTATGTGAAAATTAGGTTGAGCAGTTAAAGTGCTAAAACACTCTTGCACTTAAATGAAATTAGTGTAATAATATATTTTATAAATGCATGCCTAGAAATGCAACTATGATAAACACTGGATATTTTTGTTGTGAAAATGTTATATTTTTATATAAAAAGACCTACTTCTTTTAAAAGCAGATAATATACCACACACACACACACACACATATATATATATATATATATATATATATATATATATATATATATATACATATATATATATATATATATATATATATATATATATATATATACATATGGCACCTCTAGCCTGTCTCAGAGTTCATAAATGTCCATAATTTGGTCTGGCACATGGGGTCATTACATCATCTGACATACAAACTGAGAAAGTTAGCCCTATGCAACTTGTGTCAGCCTCATTATTTAGGCCATCCTGAATATCCATGATACACCTAAAAGCTTTACTCCATAATTATCTTTAAAATTATTACTATTACTTTTACTATTTTAATTTGTTAAACACTTTCAGGAGTAGATAAAGTATAGTATCCCGGACAGACTTGCTCTCAGTGTCAGAAAATAATTTTATTAGATCTATTGATCACTGTACCCTAATTCCAAAATCCAAAATAAATCCCCCAGACTTGATAGGAACATTTGCCTAGGAATATTACTCCATCTTTATGAGAAAAGGAGAAACAGTTAATTGAATCCACTGCAACTAATCAGCAGTGATTGTTTTCCAAAGGACTATCTATCACTGATGAGTATCCAGGAGGTAGGAATTTTTGAGTCTGTCTGTTTCTGGCTATTTTACCTGTTGGACAATAAAGGCACATTGCACAGTGTCATATGGGTAAGTGCACACAGGTAAGTCAGTTTATGTGCCACTTCTACTGTAACTCGCTTGCTGAGTGATTTCAATAACTTCCTGCAGTCTTTATTAAATTGTCACAGTGACTCCACGACACTTAACACCTACTGCAGTACAGATAGGAATAGCAAAATCTACTTTCTTTTGCAGTTCTGAGTAAAATTACTATCTGTAGGCTTTTATTGCATTTTGAACTTTTACAGCGTGCCCATAGTCACTTACAGCTGGTTCCTGTAAGCAATATCTACTGTATCTGGCATAAAAAGGTTTTCTAACATAGTAGCATTGCAATATTCAGCAAATTCTATAAAACACTACAAATTATAAACCCTATAAAATGAATATTTATGATACCAACATCCTATATTACTTGCTTATAACTCAGAGGTAAAGGTCATATTAACAGAAAGTACGAAATCATTACATTATGTCATCTGCCACGATTTTCTTGATAATGAATGAGTCAGTCAGTATTCTAAGTGATTGAGGCTCAGCAAGAATGCAGCATTTGTTTGAGACTAATTAAAGATCCACAAGAGATATAAAAGTATTAAACCACTTGAGGCAAAACTCAATCAGAACCTCCCACTTATTACAAAAGCTACATAGACCTGTATTTATTTTGACAGAAATTATAGTCTACACCTGTCCATCAACTCAGTTATACCTTGACTAGAGTTACCAAACACAAATATCTAATAGACTTTCCTCTCACTAGTTAAAATTCAAATACAGAGTAAACACAGTGGGTTAGCAAGAAGAGCTCAAAAAACACAGGTGCTGGTGGCTAAGACGCACTCTGACCTTAAAGCTAATATATATATATATATATATATATATATATATATATATATATATATATATATATATATATATACACACACACACACACATACAGTGGATGTAAAAAATTTACACATCTATGTTAAAATGCCAGGTTTTTGTGATATAAAAAAATGAGACCACAATAAATCATTTCAAAACTTTTCCCACCTTAAATGTGACCTATAACCTGTACAATTCAGTTGAAAAACAAACAAATCTGTTAGGGGAAAAATATAAAAAATAAAAACCATACAATATGCTGGCTGCATAAGTGTACACACCCTTAAAGTAATACTTTAATACTAATACTAAAACTAAACATTCTGTGGGAACCAACCCTGTGAGGCATGCAGCAGGTATAAGAGGGGCTTCCTAATTAGAACCATTGAAAAAGGAGATAAGACAGCTGCCCTGGCTACAAAACGTTAGGGAAAGCAATTGAATCTTAATTGTAAGCATTCCTCAGTTCCCGATAGCTTCCTATAATAGCATTGCCTGTAGCATTAAAAGAATTTAGGCAGCTACAATCCCCTGTTGCAAAGCAAGAAGAGCTTTTTTTCTTCCTTTTTTTAAATTTTGGTCTCTACTCTTGACTGGTGGGGTGAAAAACAAGAGATTGCTTCGGGCACTTATCAGTCTAGCTAGAGTTGTGGTCATAAGAACAGGAAAACCTTGCAAAGTGAAATATTACCTTTAGCTTGATCAGTACTACAGTACTGAAACAAAATGGTCACACTCAGTCAGTCACTTGTTAAACTGATACCATAGTTAGGAATTCAGTGCTTGTCAGCCTGGACAGGAATGAGTGACTTGATAGTTAACTTCATATATGATGGGCTAGATCTTTCTCCCTAAGGATTATAGGCAAGCAAAAAGAAAAAGGAAAAAGAAAAAAAAATTACAGGGACTAAGTGGGATATTGTGAGATAATTTTCACCTCCATTACATTTCTAAAATTCCTAAATTGTACATTTCCTTTTAGGAATCTTCTACTGATACAACTATTACTGTCTGTGCTACTTCTTGCTTGACCTTCAATTGTCTGTATCTAAAACATACTGTACTGCATCCTGGAATTCTGCCTGCCACATATGGGGGGGGAGGGGTCAAGGGGGGTGAATATGGGCATTTCCTTTTAGGAATCCTCTACTGATGTAACTGTTACTGTTTGTGCTACTTCTTGCTTGACCTTCAAATGTCATTGTGTTGTTACACAATAAAATCCCTAAGGTGTCATACAGGAACAAAATGAGAAATATTAACATTTTGTATGTAGTTTCTTATTGAACATTATAACATAATAAGTGTATTGTGCAATAGTGCTGTCGAAAACTGCTAAAAAAGTCAATGGGATTCACATACATATTCTAGTGTTTTCTATTAACAGATTTAGTGTTTTAACCCACATTGCATGTCTGTGGCTGTATGAGTCTTGCAACTCATCATAGTGGTATAGAATGATATGTGCAATGCTTTAACTTTGAAGGTGGTGGGGAAATGTTGAAGCTATTTTGGAAAGACAGCTAGTGGAAGGGATGAAACAGTGTAACATCAGACATGTTATGGAAAGTAAGATTCCAATTAAGTTGTACGGTACTGTTAGGTAGAGAAGGGACTAATAATGCATATTGGTAAAGAGTAAGGCTGTACAGTAGTTTTATTTTATTTTCTTTTTTTTTTTTATCCTGGGGAGTCACAGAAACATAGCCAGGCATCTATACAGTGTGTTCTGGGGAGCTTTTTAAATTGTGGGGGTTGAGCTAATGGAAGTCAGGTGGCTAGGTAGTGTATTCCAGGCTTTGGAGATAGAATAGCTGAAGAGAGATTTCCCTGCATCATTGTTATGTCTGATGACATCTAGACTATTTTGGTTGCTAGATCTTAATGTTCTTGTTGTAGAGTACGGGATAATTAGGTTTTGGAGAGATGGAGTTTTAGTTGGGTGGTACTATAGATTGTGAGCTAATGTCAATTGATTGAGCTTCAGTAGCTGAAGTATCTATATCTAGTTTAGTTGTTTAAGAGCTACACAGTGGTGGGTCCTAGAAGGAGTCCCAGTTGCAAATCTAGCAATCTTGTTGTAAGGTAGAAGTGGGGATAGTTGGTTCTGTCATTTTACTACTTGTTGGCGTTCTGATAAGTAGCTTCTGAACCATGTGATTGAGGAGGTGGAGATGTTTAGGGCAGTTAGTGTATTAAGGAGTCTATTATGGTTGATCATATTGAAAGCTTTGGACAGATCTAGAAAGTTGGCAGAGACTAACTATCCATTGTTTCTGTGGTGACTAACTATGTTGGAGAAGGACATTAGAGCTGTGGTGGTGCTGTGGAAGGGTTGGAAGCCTTGATGTTTTAGTTAGTAGATTTAAGTTTTTAAGGAGGTAGTCCATTAGTTGAGTGTGAATGACTCTTTCTAGTGTTTTTGATAAGGGTGACAGAATAGCAATCGGTCTGTAGTTGTTGAGTTCTAAGGAGTTGCCACCCTTGTGCAGTGGTATAATGTGGAAGATCTTCCATATAGTAGGTACTTTACATTCTAATATTGAGCTATTAATTAGAATGGAAACAGGATAGGCTATAGCCTCAACAGCAAGCTGTAGGAATTTGGCTGGTAAATTATCCGTAGCCAGGGTTTATAGGTAGGTACTAGGCTATCAGCCCAAGGGCCTAAGTAAGCCTAGCCAACAAGGTTCCCTGGCTTACACCACCCAAGAAAGTTAATTTCCTATGCCTCTGTCAAGCAGAGCCATAGAAGTGATCCCTGGGTGCATTTCCTATTTCCCATCCACTCATCAAGATTTTTCTTGAAGAGTACTAATGAGGAACTTTGCTTGACATAGTTGGGTAGCTTGTTCCAGAGTATAGGAAGTCTCTGGGACAGGAATCTATCCCTCCAGCATGTCTTTATTTATTGTGGTGACAAGGTTTAGGTCCCTAGAGTATGTAGCTCAGAGGGATTGGGATTTCCTTAGGTGTAGCATATCCAACAGCTCTGGGTTTAACATAGCTTTATATGTTAGGCAGAGATCTCCTCGGAGTAGGCGATATGCTACAGAGTAAAGCTGGAGTTTTTTGAGACGGTCAGTGTAGGGCATCTGTTTGGTCTGGGTGGTAGGCTTAAGCTTATGGAGTAGTTTTAGGATGGATTTGGTTGACACTGGGTAGAAGTTAAGATGAAATGTGTTTTTTGTGTATTTATGCCATTTTGTGGGGCTGGTGGGTCTGGACAGCTACTGTTACAGTGGGATTCTGCTAGGGCTTTAACTGTTTCAATGAAATATTTATAGAATGGAGTGGGGATGTTATCATCATTGTTTACTGTTGCAGGTGTTGGGGTACTGGATTTCACATTCAACTTCTACAGAGGATGACCGAACAGTATAAGCAATATGCAGTTCTTCAATCAATTAGTAATCCTGTCAGTAATGCAGCTACACAGTTCTAAGGATGATAAGCAATCATTGAGTGTATTACGCAGCAAGTGGTTAGGTCACTTGAAGGGTACAAGATATGTTATGTAACACTCTGTTTGTGCCAGTTATATAAGTCTTAAAACCAAAAGTGATGCTTGAACATGGATTCCTAACTTAGGGGAGGCTGCTTTTATATGAGAAGATTATGAGCTATGTAGTCAGTAGGCTACAGGAGACACAAAGACCCACAACACCAGACACAGTGTCTGAGATAAATATCCCCAGTGTCTGCCACCCTTTTGCTGCATCTTACACCTGGACATATAGTTTCAGAGCTATGTTCGGTGTAACAACTGCCATTTTGGCTTGGGGATATGTCAGCAGTATATGTAGCAGTTTTAGTGCAAGAGACAGTATACTAACAATATATAATTCGGTGTCAGTGCAGGAGAAGAGTTACTAACATTATTATAGCAAGTTCTGTGATCATGAGCAGCTTTTGTTATGCTTATAAGGCAGTTCTGGCAAAGGCCAATGGCATGGACCGTATACATCCAAGATTGTTTATTAATAATCTTATCAATCATATTACCCAGTCCTGTATAAAATATGTCTTTCAAATTCGTGCCATTCTTTCTCACAAATAAATTACCCATTTTATTGCTAATATCTAGGAAGCTCTTCTCAAATCCCAAATTACTACTTAAAATTTATCTTATCTTCCTCTCATCAATGTTTTTTTATTAAGAAGGACACAATGTAATTATTCTAAATTTTGTCAGCATGCTTAATACCACCCTCCACAATATCAAATGTACAAGGCTTGTATTTAATATGCCTATCTTTGTTTTTCTTTTCTGTAAAGACATTCTCTATTAAATCATATGGGTAACCCTCTGTAAAAAAAAATCTCTTCTTTGAAAAAATGCATTCAGTTACACAAAACTGTCTTCATCAGTTAACTTGCTAACGCAAATAAATTCTCCCTTAACTATATTTTTCCTTAAGTTTGTGGGATGCATACTTGTGTAGCTTAAATAAAAATTACTTAGAACCTCTTTTTTTGAAAATGTTAGCTAACAGGTCTCATGACTTTTACTGTATATTATTGTGTGTGAACATTGCTGAGTACAGTGTGATTTTTATTAAGATAGCTTATATCAATTGTCTAAATCTGTCCTTGTTCCCTATGACAATTGCACTTATATTGAAAGTAGCCTATGCTTTGAAAACAGAGTTAGTTTCCTAGCCATAAGAGCAGCTACATCACACTGAGGGTAAAAAAGAAAGAAAAATGTAATCTGAAGTTACAGGAAAAAAATGAAAGAAAAAAGGTCCACGGAAAATTAAAGACCAATAACAAAAAAGGAGAGAGCTGACTACAGCCGATGATTGTCACTAAAATGGTAACTACTAAATTATCTGCAGATTTTAAATGAATCCCAGTACTGCAAGCATACCCATCAACAACTGACAGTCACACCCCCCCTAACAGCTTATACACAGGTTAACTATCCCTTTCACCTCACCCTATGTATACCAGAAAGGGTATTCTACATTACAGTGGCAATTTGGTAGAAGGCCATCTCTGTTGTTCCCATGGTATATGGTGGTGTTGATAGCTATAAGTTGTCTTGCAGATTTCTTTTTTCAAAACAGGTTTATTGTTTTAACATATAAGAGAAATATCATAACAATTTTATACAAGTAATTAAAAATAGGTATTATTATAATATTCAACAAAACAACTAAAGTATTTACAAAGATGTCCACTACAATCAGATCAATTAATTAAACTAAAATACCATGCTATTGAAATTAAAAATTTTTTAACAAATTTTGTAAATTATCCCATACAATAAAATAAGATGTTTTTCTATTTGTTCTAGTCCTAATTGTGTTTATTTCCATATGGCACACTATATTCATAACATTTTTAAATTCATTGAACGAAGGAGGTGTATCTGAAATCCAATTTCTAGTTATTATTTTCCTAGCCACTGCTAGAATAGACCATAACAAGGGAAGCTTAACCTTTTTAACACTTTGAGGTACAGGTGTGTTGAATAATATAAGAGATTTAGAAATAATGAAATTATCTGTAAAAAGAGCCTGCAAAAATTCATTAATTGACTTCCAGTATTCTTTCAATTTTATACAGTCATAAAACATATGAGCCCAGTCAGCATTAATTTCTACATTACATCTCTTACATAGATTATCTTTATTATTTATTTTATTCATCATCAAAGGTGTATAAAAAGATCTATGTAAAAATTTCCATGTATAAAGACTCCAGACAATGGAAGACGTAGTTCTATAAGCAGATTCCAATATATATTGTTTATCTTGTTGATTTGGTGGGTCCCCATTAATAGAAGTGAAATAATTCCAGTATGAATCTACACTGTAAAAGTTTCTTGTCTGATAACTTTATGTATGTATGAAAGTTTACCTTTATCAGAAACTTTATGTTGTAAATTTAATATCAAGTAATCAATCAGTGTTGGAATAGATTCTTTAACAGTTATAGACATTAAATCTATTTTATTAATGAGATGTTGTCTAAAGGTCTGAACCTCTAACCAGCAAGTTTCTCTTAGATCAAATTCTTGTTTTAAGAAATCTAGATTTTAACTTTATTATCAGATATCAACTGATACCAGTACTTTAGATCATTATCTATAGCTAAATGAGTTCCTTCAGAAGTAGATGACAAAAGCATACCCTGAGTATACATTATAGGAAATACAATAAAATTCCATTCCTATACTTAGGGTGCATGAATATAAAGTTACGATAACTAATAATAATATTTAATGGGTAACAAACCATATGTTTAGGTGTAATAGGTGAAGTACAAAATTCCTTTAGTAACCATAACATGGAGTTATTTACAATCATATTTTTATGTGTTAAGGAGATTTTCATGAAGTGTATACTAATTAGCTCCCAATAATCTTTCCATTTTGTGACATATGACTGATCTATTAATAAAGTAATAACTTTTACAATAGAAGAGATAGTATATAAATTAAAGTCTGGAAAAGAAATACCCCTTGAGACCAGCTATTAGTATGTTTCTTTAATGCAATCCTAGGTCTATTAGGTGCCCATAAGAAATTTAACATTAGTGTGTTCAGTTTCTTGATAATTATTTTTGTAGGTGGAAGTATTATTGATTGTATTAAGTATAAAATCTTGGGGAATATTATCATTTTAATAATTGTAAGTCTCTCCTCCATAGTAAAAACATATTATTCCAGGTATTAAAAGATTTTGTATATTAAGAAAACAGGTATTATAATTATTATATATAATAGATTTAATATCTTTAGATAGTATTATACCTAAATAAGTTATCTGACCTGAATTGGGTACATATTTAGTAAAATCACTAATGAGGATATTTTTCGTGTATATATAGGTAGTATTTTAGTTTTTCTTCATTGAATATTAAACCAGAAATACTTTTAAAATTCATCATGTTATCAAATAGAGACTGTATAGAAGAATTAGATCCTGCTGATGTAATTAGAACATCATCTGCAAAAAGTTGAATTTTGGATGTTGTATTTTCATCTATTTCAAAACCCTCTATGTCAGTACTGTTTCTGATCAAATTAGCCCAAGGCTCCATTACTAAAGTGAATAATAGTGGAGAAAGTGGACATCCTTGTTTTGTACCTTTAAGAATGGGTATTGTTTGTGAAACATATGGTCCTACCTTAATATAAGCCAACGTTCCTTTGTATAAATGTTCAATTAGATTTACAAATGCATCCGAGAAGTTTGTGCACTTCATTAAGGTAAACAGATAGTCCCAACTTACTGAATCAAATGCTGAACTTATATCAAGACTAATAAGTGTTAAATCTTTCTTTTCCTATTTGCAAAATCTATTAATGTTAAAGTTCTTCTTATATTATCAAAAGTATTTCTATTTACAATGAAGCCTGTCTGATCTATATCTATAATGCTGGAATGATTGTCTTCAATCTATCAGCAAAGATATTCATAAACATTTTATAATCAACATTAAGTAATGAGATGGGCCGATATGAAGAACATCTAGTTGGATCTTTATTAGGTTTTAAAATTGGCGAAATAAATGTATATTGCCAAGATGGGGGTTATTAACTCAGTTTGGGCCAAAATAAAACCTTATGTATTAATGAATATGTATTTTTAGAAAGGATTTTATATATCTCTGGTATAATACCATCATTACCCGGTGCTTTGTTTGATTTAAGCTTATTTATTTGTGTAATAACTTCTGTATATGAAATACTCTTGTCCAATAGTTTAATCTGTTGTTTATTAAGCTTTTTATTCATATTTGTGGTTATAAACTCCTTTATTTTATCTTTAGGTTCCATGTTAATATTATTATGGTTAATTTTGTGAAAGTGATTTCTAAATTCATCTAGTATTTCTGGTATACTAGAAACATTCTTCTTTTTCCTTAGAGAAAAGATTTCTTTGATATGGTTTTGTTTATTCAACCTTTTTGTTTTATTTTTAAGTCTATGTAAGTATTTGGGGCTTATTGAATAAGACAAAAACTTGTATTTCTCTAAAGTTATTTTAACTTTATGAGTTAAAATTTCTTTGTATTTCTCATTTAGTTTGTTTATTTCTTCAATAACTTTCTTGTCCATAATATTTTCTTTATTATTATGTTTATAAGAGTCTAATTTACTTTGAATATCTAACAATTCCTTATCCCAAGATTTCCTTTTATTATTATACCATCTGATACTTTGTCCATATAGATATGATTTTAAGGCATCCCAAACATAAACAATGGAGACTTCAGGAGTGTTATTTATGTCTAAAAATGTTTTACTTCTGAAAGTATATATTCTTTATAGTCTTTTAGTTGAGTTAAGTATGCTGGTATCCTTTTGATCTGAACATTATGAGTATTTTTTATCATGAATTCAAAAACAATTGAATTATGATCAGATATAGGACATGAAATGATTTTGGAATTAATTAAATCTGTTACCATCTGGTTAGAAATAAAGACCCTATCTATTTTTGAATAAGTTTTGTATCTGTTAGAAAAAAAGGTGTATGGTAATGATTTTGAATCTATCTGATTATTAATATCATTCAAATGATAAGAATTAGCAAAATCCTTTAAATGTTTTGCATTAGATGTAATTCTTCTCTTTCCTATAGTGGTAGTATCACTTTCATGTAGTATACAATTAAAGTCACCAGCTAAAATAATATCTCCTATAGAGAATGATATGATCTTATCAAGATGATGTTTCACTGTATTAATACCAATTCCAGGTATCCAATATACATTAATTAAAGTGTAAGTCTTCCCATTAATTTGTATTGTAACCATACAAAACATTCCTTTGTCATCCTGATAAGACTTAATGGTTTTAGGAATGGGCATACTTTTATTCCATAAAATAGCCACTCCTCTTTTTTTCTGAGTGTGCTCTGAACTAACCAATACTGTATATTTGTTTGTGGCTAGTTTATCAATATCTTTTTCAAGAGATGGGTTTCTTGTAGGAAGACTAAGTTGGCCTTATGTAAATTAATGTATCTTATTAGGCTTGCCCTTTTACATGGATTATTCAATCCATTAATGTTTAAAGAAATTCCTTTTAAAGATGTCATTTGGCATTTTTAAAACTTAAGAATCTTATGATCAAAATAACAAATAACAAGATAAGTAATGTTACATCTCCTCCTTTAGGTGTACCTTTAAATATAGCTGTATTTATTGAATCTCTTATGGGATTTCGTATAGGATTCAATTTTGTTTGTAGTGACAATGAATGTACAAAATATATTTTGGATGTCAAAACTATATACAAATAACAATGAACAAGTGAAAATAATGTAAGGATTAAACCTTGCATCCAGCCTGGAGTTAAAAACTCCAACTTAGAGTAGTATTTACCACTCAAGTTAACCCCCTACCCTAAGCAGCAGTACGTCAGCTACCACCTTATCAATTTAATACTAGTTATATTTAACTGAAGTTAACAGTTTTCAATTCAATTATCTAGCAAGACAAGACTACACATTTGGTAAAACAGCATCATATAAACTAAAATAATCCTTTTTTTTTTTTTTTTTAAACTGTTCATACTACTATATACATCCATGTAATATAAAACACTTGTATTCAAATAGCATTCAAATAATCTTGATGTTAGAAATCAAGAGGAGAGAAAAATAAGTTCTAACATTCATTTAAATCAAAAACTTTGGCTAATATGATTCAGACATTACATATATTAGGATGCATCTATTTTCTGTCATGTAAATACAGTTAACAGCTTCCAAAAAAAACCTTGAATTGCTTGTATATGAGCATTTACTCAAACTCATTATTGCCAATAGAATAAAATATTGTATTCATAGAAATTGTTATAAATCATACTTCATAGTTAAGCAGATTCTCAGAAACATTTATATACATATCTACATACACACACATACACACACACACACACATATATATATATATATATATATATATATATATATATATATATATATATATATATATATATATATACACATACATACACACATACACACACATATACACATATACATATATATATATATATATATACACATGCATACACACACACACACACACACACACACACACACACACACACACACATACACACACACACACACACACACACACACACACACACACACACACACAGACACACACACACACACACACACACACACACATACACACACACACACACACACACACACACACACATACACACACACACACACACACACACACACACACACATACACACACACACACACACACACACACACACACACATACATATATATATATCTGATCTCACTGAGTTGTATCTTTACTGATCACCATCTTACATTGCTGTCCCTTCAATAAATCTGTCTGCTTTATACAAAATAATGCACAGCAAACACATTTTAGTAACCAGATTTTACAAACATGCTATACTACTGCTTTAAAATATATCACATGACAATTTCTTCCAGTATAGAGTTATAAAATTATTTATGCTTGTCAATCAGATGAATTAAATGAGTTATAGTAATGTATATGTTTGGGACATAGGTTTTTAACACATATTATTAATCTGCTATTCCTGTATCTGTGATGTGTCAGTGTGATATCTAGGTCAAAGGTGAGACCAGCTGCTTTCAGCTTCTCTGTGAGAATTCTGAGAGTTGAAGCTTTTGAAGTAGCTCATGGACACTGTGCATGAGACAGCCCACATCCCAGATTGTCTCTCTTAACATTTTGGCGGGAAACTTATTAAAAACTAGTGACAAACATTCATTTAGCAGTGTAAATGCATCTAAACATGACAAAACCTTCACAATGCATTCTACAGTTTATTACAGACTCTATGTAAGTGAAATCAAGCCCAAAATTATTAATAAGTAACAAAACTCAACATTTTGTCCCAACTCAACTCCTATGCAATCTTATTATTTACTGTGTCTATATGATCAAAAGTATTTCTATATATTAATAAAGAAAAGAAAAAGAGAGTAGAAAGTAAAAGGGTGTAAGGCAGAAATAAAAAAATGTAAGAGAAAGCTATAAGAAGTATATACAATAGAATATTACTTACTGTTTATATTAATAGAGTTAAAAATAAAACATATTATTTACTATTATTTAGTTCTAATTATTATTAGTTAAAGCATGACAGATTATTTACAAACAAGCATAAGCAGTGTAATCAAGAAAGTATAATTAGGTAGTGTCATTCCTGTATCTGTGATGTGTCAGTGTGATATCTAGGTCAAAGGTGAGACTAGCTGCTTTCAGCTTCTCTGTGAGAATTCTGAGAGTTGAAGCTTTTGAAGTAGCTCATGGACACTGTGCATGAGACAGCCCACATCCCAGATTGTCTCTCTTAACATTTTGGCGGAAACTTATTAAAAACTAGTGACAAACATTCATTTAGCAGTGTAAATGCATCTAAACATGACAAAACCTTCACAATGCATTCTACAGGTTATTACAGACTCTATGTAAGTGAAATCAAGCCCAAAATTATTAATAAGTAACAAAACTCAACATTTTTGTCCCAACTCAACTCCTATGCAAATCTTATTATTTACTGTGTCTATATGATCAAAAGCATTTCTATATATTAATAAAGAAAAGAAAAGAGAGTAGAAAGTAAAAGGGTGTAAGGCAGAAATAAAAAAAATGTAAGAGAAAGCTATAAGAAGTATATACAATAGAATATTACTTACTGTTTATATTAATAGAGTTAAAAATAAAACATATTATTTACTATTATTTAGTTCTAATTATTATTAGTTAAAGCATGACAGATTATTTACAAACAAGCATAAGCAGTGTAATCAAGAAAGTATAATTAGGAATAGCATTTGAAGAACATATAAACTTTTACAAGGAATAAATATGTTATTATTCTATTAATCATAAGTTCATTACTCTTCTCTCCCTGCCCTCGGCCACCCTTTACCCACTACATAATCTAAATAGAATGTCATTGTTTAAACAAAGAAAAGAAGAAAAGATAAAGGAAAAAAATGTATCAAATTACTGACCTTATTTTTCCTCTTCAGAAAGAGAAACAAGTTAAATCACAGCTTGCCATTAAATCTCCAGATATTTTGACTAGTTATGAAACAAAACATTTCTTTGCACACAGAGAATAACTTTGATTAAATCTTTTTCAAAATATTTGTTGCTTCCTGGAAATGCAGGAACTATATTTAAAAAGATTAATAATAAAATAAAATGATGAGAGAGAAAAAAAACATAGTACAAATTATTTGTTTTTTAGTCTCTTCTTCTTCTCTGAAGTCTTCCACGAAGTTTCAGTTGCCAGTCTCTTTAACGAAGGACTAGCCCATTCCATTTCTTCTATTTTTTCCAAAATCTTATTTTTTTGATAAACAGTAAAGCAGAGTCTAAGTCATCGAAAATTTTAGGACCATCAGGAAGGAAGATTTTAAGCTTGGCAGGAAACAGAAGGTATGTTTTAAACTGTGCTTTTTTTTAAGCTCCCTTATTAGTGGCAGAAAAACTTTTCTTTTAGCTAATACCATGGAAGAATAGTCATTGTCAAAACACACAGTTGTTTCATTAATCTTAACAGGAGCTTTAGCCCAAGCAGATTTAAGAACCATCTCTTTATCAAAAGATGATAGAAATCTAACTATAACTGATCTAGGATAGTTTTTGTTAGAGTTAGTATTAGCTATGGATCTATGTGCTCTTCGATACCAAAAGAGAATGCTTCTGGTAAATCTAAAGTTTTAGGGAGCCATGTTGTTAAAAAGAAGTAATATTGTTACCTTCAATATTTTCTGGCAGTCCAAAAATCCTAATGTTATTGCCTAGATCTATTTTCCAGGTCATCCAGCTTTGTTTGTAAATGTGTATTTTGTTTCAGCAGAAACTCAATGTTGATTTCCTCTTCTTGTATTCTATTTTCCATGTCATTCACAGCTTCTTCTATGCCTGTCATCTGGATCTTCTGTTGTTGCAGGTCCATATGTAACAAGTCTATTTGTTTTGTAGTTTTTACTATGAAAGTGTCTATTTTAGTATCCATTTTATCCATCTTAGCAGTAAGTTGCTGGACTATAATTATCAGAGACTGAAGTTCTTTCTTGATGCTGGAGTCTTGAGAATTTGTCTTACTGGAACTCATTTCAGACTGATAAACTGACAGGAAAATTTCCAAAATAATTTCTGACAGGAATATTATTAAGATTTCTTTTCTTTTTTAGATATAGTTCAAGAACTATATAAAACAATCATATTTAGAAAGAAAATTACTTCAAAAATTAATTTTTTAAGTAATTAATTCCTGTCAATGTAATGAAATTGGTGGAGCTGAAGAAATCTGCTGCTATCCTGTGTTCATCCTTGGCCACGCCCCTGTCTTGCAGATTTCTGACTAGCTTTCCTTCAATAGCTTGCATGTTAGACTATTAGTAAAAAGCTGTTGCCTTAACTCATAATCATTTGGTTTTCTGCATGGTATCACAGTGGTACTCCCTCTTATATAATAAATGACTGAATCTTAGTCTCCTTATCAGCTTTTTGAATTAAATCAATATGCTGTTGGGAATTTAGACAGGTTAGTAGTAGACCGTACTCAACACAGGGCATGAGGGCATTTTTATCTGTTGTTGCTGAAGCTGCAATAACATACAGGTGGATTATTGCATAGGAAACTAAGTTGCTTTAGAACTCTGTAATCCTGTTGTTCTACATGCCTTCCAGAGGATAACTTGCTATCTAGCATAACCACAAATACATTTGTAGATTAGTTGAGGGTATGGATTTTCCTTCTGAATCTCTAATGTTTAGAACTTGAGTATGTACAAGTCTCTTGTGTGTTCCTCTTAACACAGAAGCAGACTGTTGAGTATTGACAGATTATTAGAAGATGGCAATTCAATATATGTGCCATATCCCCTCATCAATGAGTATTAAATATATTGAAAAATGATGTCCTCTTTTAAGCATGACATCATCTGTTTACACTGTGCAGTTGATATTTGGAGACCAAATGACAATAAAGGGGGTTCCAACATTGAGTCGTGTGTTACTTCTTTTATTGAACACCCTGCCTATGAAAAAACATTGTTAACATACACAAAAAATCATTTTGTTGAGATACATTTAGACGTATTAGACTGCGGCGGTGGTGGTGCTGCGGTAGCATTGTCACCTCACAGTAAGACATTGTCCTGTTCGATTCTCAGCTAGACCGTCTTCTGTGTGGAGACCTGCATGAATGGGCGTACCTTCATTGAAGGTAGTGCGCCAGGGCTGGCAACTCAGCACATAAAAATATTCTGCCAATCATTAGCGGACCGGAGTTCCATTGTGGCGACCCCTAACCGGGAAAAGCCGAAAGACTCAACAAACTGCTTCTTGTGCAAATCCAGTTTTGCCCATCTGTTGATACAGTAGGTGGCCATCCACAGTTTTAAAGGTACATTTCTGATACAAGACAATGACATCTATGGGAATTCTGTTTTCTATATTGGCAAGCTAAAGTATATAGTGTTGTTAGTGTATTGTAGCTGGGATGGAAGTCATGCTGTTTGTCTATGAGTATGTCATACTCTAATCAATAATTGATGAATGGCTGTGGGTAGCATAGAATTTACCTACAGTCAGCATGGTTTGATCACAAGAGCAAAACCCAAGTGGTCAAGCAAAGTGAATGAACCATGGGTACATTCTGTGATACCCACACACACAGGAGTGAATTGATTTTACTATACAATGAAATTATTTAAGAAAAAAAAATCACTTACCTTTCTTAAATAATGTCATTGTATAATAGTACTTTAGTCTTCTTCCATACTCTCTGCTATATACTGACATACTGTGCATGCATATGGGACCTCCATCCCAATGATTGTACAGGACATCAGTGCAGGTAAAATAAACAAAAGAACATCTCTGTCACTGTGTGTGTGTGTGTGTGTGTGTGTGTGTGTGTGTGTGTGTGTGTGTGTGTGAATTTTTTTGTTTGTTTGTTTTTGGAAATGGCATTGTTAACAGACACACATCTTCAGTAATTTACCAGAAATTCAAAGCTTTTATGATGGAAAGCACAAAAATATGAGGATTATCAGTAATGATTTGCAAAACTGTGGACAGCTGAGAGATTTGGCAAGTGGTAGTACAAGTGTTCGTGCTGGTAACCAGTCCTCTCAAATGTCAAGATTTTTATGGAACATCCCTGATTTCTCTCATATTGTACTCGGTCCTTCATAAAATAGGTTAAGAATGCTATTATCCAGCATATGCCAATACGAAGTCTGGCGACTTAACAATACTTCAACCACCAGGCTCCTCTCTTGTGGTATATGCTTGATTTACAATGGGTGCACTGACTGGGCTATCCAATTAGCATGCACATTTCTGAATAGTAATGCTGTTAAATGTATAATTATGAATATACTCTAATATTTGCATTTAGATTAACTTTCCTAGAATTGTGTCCATAGAACAGGAGTTTACACGTGTCCGGTACTTAGTGACGGTGTTGGGGCTACCTGCATTTGGAAGGAGTAGCAATAATGAGAGTTCAGAATTGAGTTGAACAGATTTTGTAAAGAGAATAAGACTGAATATATGTTTCAGTGGTCTATATCATAACATTGAACTTACTATTTGTCGAATACCTCTTCGTCAAACTCACTTTGTCGAAACCTCTTTTGGTGAATGATCACTTTAGTGATATGCTACAGACCCGTTTCAGTGTGGGGCTTAGAATGGTGCTGCCTACTCTTTGAAATATGGGACACAATGGCTGGAATTTAAGTTTGGAATGACAGTCTCTTCTAATATTCAATGCAGGTCTTTTTTTCAGAAAAAGGTTTTAAAGTAGAAGAGTGTAAGAAATGTATTTGCAAGATGGCATTTTTAGGGTGGGCAGAAGAATGTTGCTAAAAGACTTTTTGTTGAAGAGAAGGGGTGGTAAGGATATGCTAATTGTAGTTCATTCATATTTTTTATGATGACCTGTGCGTCGGATGTAAATTTTGGAAATATCTTCTTGGTACTGAGGTTTCTCATGGCCTAGCAGAACCTTTTTTGTTCTTTCAGTAAGTGAATTTGTAGAGTTAGGTAGATCAATTTAGCTTTATTAGTGTTCACTCTGGTCTACTTTCTTGGCCTTTGGATGTGTTCACGTTTACTTTGGTTATTAATGTCCCTTTTCTAGTCTAGTCATGCTCTGTCTCTTGTTTTAATTTGTGTTTTTTTTCTGTTTCTAGATGTCTTGCTATAAACATTCTGGAGTCGCAGGTTTTATGCAGAGGAAGCAACTTATCTTTTATGGACAATAGTATATTATAAAAGGTTGAAAGTGCTATTCTTAGAGGATCTTCACAATTGTTTTTCTACTCCCAGTTTATAAATTATACTTGTGTTTCCAATTGAAACTCATTGGTATTGACAATTGTATGTGATTTTGGGAGTATGGCTGGTATTTTTTTTTCAGTTTTAAATTTTGAAGTAACTAAGAATTGGACAGTAGTCACAGAAGGAGAGAGGTAAAGTTTGTAGGGCTGATAATTTATCATATATTTGTGAAACTGCATCTAGGATTGCACATTTGTTTGACATAGGACTGGGTTTGTTACATTCTCCTACAAGCGTGGTCAGTATGTTTATAGGTTCATAGGTTCATAGGTAGGTACTAGGCTATTGGCCCTAGGGCCTATATAAGCCTAGCCAAAGGTACCCTGGCTTTCGCCACACAACAAAATTATTTTCCTGTGCCACTGTCGAGCAGAGCCACAAAAGTGATCCCCGGGGTGAATTTCCTATCTCCCATCCAATCATCTTGAAGAGTGCTAATGAGGAGCTTTGTTTGATATAGATAGGTAGTTTGTTCCAGAGTATGGGAAGTCTCTGGGACAGGAATCTATCCCTCCAGCATGTTCTGTTTATTGTGGTGACAAGATTTAGGTCCCTAGAGCATGTAGCTCGTAGGGATTGGGATTTCTTTAAGTGGAGCATGTCTAAAAGCTTTGGGTTTGACATAGCTTTGTGTGTTAGGCAGAGATCGCCTCTGAGTAGGCGATATGCAATGGAGTAAAGCTGCAGTTTTTTTAGATGGTCTGCATAGGTCATCTCTTTGAGGCCAGTAATCCTCTTTGTGAGGTATTTCTGTGGCCTTTACAGTTGTTGTAGATGTCTTGTGAGGTACATACCAAAAAAGGCATTGTACTCTATAATGGGTCTAATGAGTGACGAGTAGAGAGGAACAATGACCTCTTTTTTCCTGGATGAGAAACCTTTTGTGATGAGGTGTGCCACATAAAAGGATTTCCTGACTACTGTGGCAATGTGATTATTAAAGGAGAGACTACTGTCCACCTGTGTTCCAAGGTCTCTTATCACACTTATGGTGTTAGGTAGACTACCACCTATGTGGTAGTTCATGGGTACTGAGCTTTTACCGAAAGGAATGACAATGCACTTTTTGGCATTGAGCTTGAGGCCATGGCTTTGACACCAGGCATCCGTCTCAGCAAGGCCCTTTTGTAGGATGTCCATATCTTTTGGAGTTTTGATTACGGCTCCTAGTTTGCAGTCATCTGTGAACTTCGTTAGCCAAAGACCTTCTGTGTTGGCCTGTACTTCAGAGAGGTAGATACCAAACAGGAGAGGACCCAGGACTGAACCCTGTGGTACTCCACTTGTCACTGGTCTGAAGCTAGATTTGGAGTCTGCTACTTTCACAATGTGGGTTCTGTCAGTGAGCCAGTTGGCAACCCATCTTGTGACATAGGGATTTATACCTAGTTTAGTGAGTTTATCTATAATTCCAGAGTGGGGGGATGGTGTCAAAAGCCTTGGCGAGATCTAGATAGGCTGTGTGAACCACCTAACCCTCATCTACGGCTTTGGTGACTGCTTCAAAGAAGTCTATCAGGTTTAGGAGACATGATCTGCCTTTTACAAACCTGAACAGGATGGGGTCCTGTGTTTGGAAATTACCAATGTCATTGTTTATAAGGTCCATGATGATACGCTCCATAGCCTTGCAGACCAGGCTCGTTAGGCTAATGGGGCGGTAGTTTCAGGGGTCTGTGGTGGCTCCCCCTTTGTGGAGTGGGATAACTGTCGCTGTGCGCCATTCAGTGAGCACATAGCCTGAGGTGAGGCTATGATTGAACATGGTGCTTAGGTGGGGTGTCAGTTCGTTCTGTAGTTCATGTAGAACACAGCCTGGGATGCTGTCAGGTCCCATGGATGCTGTGTTCTTGGCTTTGGATAGTGTGTTTTTTACCTGTGCAGCCATGATTACAGGAACTTTGCATTCTTCTGGTATAGAGATGGGCCCTTTAGGGGATGACAGAGGGGTAAAGTTAGCACTGAACCTATCTGCCAGGATGTTGGCAATATCCGTTGGTTCTGTATATTTAGTGCCATTGTGTTGTAACTTAGAGCAGATCTGAGTGTTGCCGTTGAGATTCTTGACATAGCTATAGAATGCTTTGTGGTTGTCTTTAGAGTCAGTAGTGATTTTGTTTTCGTAACTGGCTTTGGAGGATTTTATGAGGGATCTCAGCTTCTTACTGAAGCTGACCAGGGAGTTTCTCCAATCATGGGATTTTACTCTTTTTTGCAACAGTTTCTTTCTTCTGTTGTAGAGTTTGTTTATGGCAGGGTACCACCAGATTGGCTTCCTTTTTTTGGAGGATAACATCTTGGTTCTGTTAGGGATTGCACAATTCATGCACTCATGTAAGTGCTTATAAAGTGCATTTGTGTAGGATTCAGCAGTCATACCTCTATTGTCCATCAGCATAGGTGTCGTGAAGTTTGCCACTTCTGTCTTAAGAAGCATGAAGTTGGCTTTCGAGAAATTCTTTACTGTGGTTTCCCTAATGGGGGGTGGGGGGAGGGATGTGGATGTCTAGGGTGATGAGCTTATGGTCGGATCTGACCAACGAGGAATTGACCTCTGGTGTGGAGCACCAGTTGTCCATGTTGGTAATAACCAGGTCTAGGATATTGCTGCCCCTGGTGGGGGTGTGGATAAGTTGATCCATGGCATTGGAATTTATGAATTCCAGAAAACGTTGAGCACAAGAGTTGGTACATAAGTAGTTTTCCCAGTTAATGGTAGGGTAGTTGAAATCACCCATTATTAGGGTGTTAGGTTGTACCCTAATATTTTCCAGTGTATTAAGAAATGAGGAGTGAGAATCCTGTGGCATGGTGGGGGATCTGTAGCAAGCTACAATTTGGATTGCGGTCTTGCCCAGAGTTAGTTGCACTTGGATAATCTTGGATGCATTATGCTGAGCAACCAGCCTGGAAGTGTGGATATCCTTAATGAATATGGACACACCTCCGCCTTTAGTGTTTCGGTCCAGGTTAGGTGGCCGAAAGGTGTGGTATGAATTATAGCCTGGTAATGCAGGGGTACTCTCTGGTGCCTTGAATCAGGTCTCTGTCACTGCACAGATGTCGATGTTCTCCATTTTAAGGAGTGCCTCGAGAGAGTGCATTTTGAGGTTTAGACTTCTAGCATTGAGTAGCAATACCCTCAGATTCTTCTTGCCTGTACCTGTTAGGGTGGTGAATTTGTCATTTGAACTTTGCCTAAAAAAGGCACTATAGGGGTGGCTAGAGCCTTAGCCAGTATCCGGAATCCCAGGGGCGACAGGTGCAGGCCATCTCTGGCAAAGCATCGTGGCTTGTCGATCATGTCATCCCAGGCAGACAGATACTGGATCCCCTTAGAATGACACCAGAAGCTTAGCCAATTGTTGAAGTCAATAATTTTGTCCTTGTACTGTGGTATCATTCTGGGTGATGGCAGGATGCTACTCAGGGCTAGGGTCATACCTGCCTGGGCTACAAGATCGGACAGCTACTCCATGTCCCTTTTCATGTAGTCCAAGGAGGTACGTCTCAGGTCATTCACACCAACATGGACAATGACAGAGTCATATTTGCACTTTCTGTGGAGTGACCTGAGTGCATGCATTTTGTGGCGGATCCTGGCACCTGACAGGCAGCTGACAGTAACTTTCTCTTTGTTTATCCTGGTGAGTGGAACATCAGTGTGCCTGACTATAGAGTCACCTATGATTAGAGTGTTGGGTACGTTGTTATGCCTTATGGGCTGTGGTTGAGTGGCACACTGAGTTTGTGGGCTATGTGTCAGTTGGGTTGTGTTGGGGGGTGGAGGTTGCTTGTGTTTCTGTTTTGGAGGTCCCTGTTGCTTGGGCAGGTTTTTACTGAGAGCCTCCATGAATGTAGGTGTGTGTTTTGTGTTTCTATGTGTGTGTTTTGGTGGTGTAGGTTTTGAGGGACTATGTGCTGAGTGTGGTGTGGTGCAATTGTTTACCTTCTCCTCTTGACTGTCTAGTCCAGTCTTGCATAAAGAGAGCTTTGCTTCCAGTTTGGCTATATAAGTGCATCTCTCACAGGTTGTAGTGTTGGGTGGTAGGAAGAGAGGGTTGTCTGTGTACATGAGGCAATTACTGCATTGCCCCAAGATACCCAGATTCATCAGGTAGACAGGAGAAAACACCAGGGGCTGACCCTTAGACATGCCTGGATAGGTGCTTATTTGTTAAGTACTAGAAACTGTTTTCCTCTAGACAGTGAGGAAAGTTGAGTGCTGTAGTAATTTGTAGCTTATTTAGTGCTTACAATAAGTTCTGAACAAGTGCTGAAACAAAAAACTGGCTAGTTCTAAGAAACAAAATTAAGGTAGAAGGCTTCCCTCTAACACAGAAAGGCTTGGGGGCCTAGAAGCCTACAAATAGTCCTGGACACAGCAAATCTATATCCAGGCTAGACTACCCACAGGAAGGGCAGGAAACAAGCTTAGAAAATTTTTTTTTTGTTTTTTTTTTAGTGGAAAGAGAGAAAGGAGTAGCAGAAACTAAGCTGATTGGCCTTCTCAAATGTTCTCCCTGTACTGGGTAGAATGAGGTAATGACACTAGACTGGGAGGAGGGTCCCAGATCAAATTTACACTAGGGGCGGGCAACTGCAAAGCCACCAACTATAAAAACACTATACCAACAGGGAGGGTGAGAAACAAACTGCAGAATGTTTCTCACAGCTGAAAAGCAGCAGTGAGACTTTAAATGAAAGTTTTAAACAGCTAAAGGAGCCTCTAGAAAAAAGAGTTTAACTGCAACAAGTTATCAGAAACAAACAACCCAACAGATGCGTAATAAAAGTGGACAATTTCCAGTTAATACCTCACACACAATGAAACTAGCTAGAAAAATACACAGTTCACAAAGTGCTATAAATAACAAAGAAATAAAGAACAAAATAAGCAAAAAACAGGATACTTAATGTTATATATTATAGTTCCGAGTTTGCTCAGTATCCTTCCTTCTTTTAGCTGCATCCTGACCTGAATCTGATCTGCTCATCTCCCATTATACCTCCTACTGTACTGTGTATTCATTTATCAATCATTCTCCATGGCACTTTCATGCATTGTGAAAAGTGCTTGATATTTCTATACTGGCCACAGTCGTGACTGTTTTATTTGTTCTTGTAAATTGGCACTAGAATACTTAGTCATCTGAGATATGTCTTACTCTCCAAACAAACAAACAAAAAATACAGTATATGACCACTGCATGAACATACACAAGTGAACTGTCATGTACTTACTGCATTGTGGTAAGGCTGTGTGGAGGTAGAGCCACTTCTCCTGGCATTGCCACACAGCATCCCCATGAAACAATGACCCTGGACTGCAGGGCTGTGCAGCATGGCTCATGATGTTCAGTACAGTGACTTATCAATAACCAAAACCAATGACTTCAACACTACACATGTCCTTGGCGAATTGACCTCTAAGATACAACTTATGAAGAACCACATTACTGAAAGAATGGCATCATATTGCCAGGTACACAGACCTGATGATGTGCATTCTGTTCAGTCACTAGCAGTCACCACATGTGACTTTTTTGTTTAACAGTGTGATACATACACACACACACGCACGCACCGTGCACACACACACACACACACACACACACACACACACACACACACACACACACACACACACACACACACACACACACAGAGCAATGTACAGTGTATGAACAAAACTGTCACCTTATATGAGGAGTTCCTCTGAGCAGCATGCATGGATGTATTCACTAAGGATCTTGACATTTTATGAATGGCAGTCCCCAACTTCCACACCAGCCATACATGTTTCTCAGCTAATGAGTGCTGCCTATTGTAGCATGCTAAGTATAATTTGGTCTCCACCACAATACAAAAATAATGCAATATTTATTCATGTCACCAACACATTCCTCTTTGACAAGCATAGCTCAGTGTGTGAGGCAGATGGTAAATTAAGTGTGGGTCATTCATGCATGCAACACACAGACACCAAGTGTCAACTAAATGAAATGAACAAGCACTCAGGTGCATGTCCATTTCAGTGGCCACCACAGTCCTTTCCTGAATATTCCACACAGAGGTATAACAAAGGCAAACAGAAAACTGCCATGTTTACTGAGTACTGTTGAGTGAATGCCTGACTATTTCACTGACATGACTAGATTAAATTCTTCTAGCATCTAGACAAACTTGGCATTTGGTGCAGCATACATGGCTCAGCTGAATTTTCTGCAGTGAATAGTCCATCTAAATGTAGCCAAATATTTTCTTTTCATTGGTGCAAGATACACAACTCAGATGTCTTTCAAGACAATGGCACATGTAAAGTCACAGGCAGATTTTTATTTGGGTTAGGCAGCTCAGATAGCAAAAAACAGGTTGAGAAACTCAGTCTCTGTACTGTCAGATACAAGAGATACAACTCAACCTACTGCATTTCTGGGTGGTATTCATGGCTGAGGTTTGTTCGAGGGTATGCAAATCAAGGAACTGCTTCTCTAGTGTTCAATATACAGATACTCAATGCAGGAATTTCTGAAGGCCACCGGAGGGCATATGCATGACCTGCATTTCATGGCCACATAGCACTACACAAGTTGTTGGAAGACAGAAATCACCAAGGAGTGGTCAGCCATGCCTAGTGGTGCATATTCCCTTCAACACAGCTGTGCTAATGTCAACTCATCTTCATCCTCATCCTCTTCAGTGCTGCTTCCAGTCTATAAAACCACATGACACTGTCTTATGCTGCCCTCATCGGTACTGCAGACTAGTTTGTTTATAAGATGTACTAGTGAAGTATCATCCTCATCAGTATCTCTGTTAGATCACTTACAGAGTAGGTCATTGAGTGGGCTATATTCTCCTCACCACTGCTGCCCACATAGTTGCCCTGTGCTGCTGCATTGTTTTGACTGCTGCCTAATGTTGAAGGTTAGCAAGTGGAAGGCCATCCCCAAGTCATAATTACTTTTCTTCTGTGAGCTGAGTCTTCTTCTTCTGGCTTTTCCCAGTTAGGGGTCGCCACAGCAGATCACCTGTCCGCTCATGATTGGCAGTGGAGTTTTACTGTGTCGAGTAGCCAGCCCGGCGCCCAACCTTCACAGAAGGCACACACATGCACACACTCACACCTAGGGCCAATTTAGAGTGTCCAATCCACCTACAGCATGTCTTTGGGATGTGGGAGGAAACCAGCGCACCCAGAGGAAACCCATGCGACCAAAGGGAGGGCATGCAGACTGTGCACAGAAGGCACCCCAGCCAAGGATCGAACCGGAGAACCTCTTGCTGTAAGGCGGCAATGCTAATCGCTACACCGCCATGGCTGCCCGAGTAAGATGTCTATATCAGACTTGGTGTATGATTCTGCAGAGCTGGCACATTCTCTGTTTTCTTGAGATCTGTGACCAAGGTGCTTACACTACCAGTGCTACCCTGGCAGGATATTTTGCGAACATCAGTATCTGGATCAATTAGCAGCACTACTAATACTTTAATGGTTGTAATTCAAGGCCAGCATTTGTTCATCATTCATGTTAGAAGTAGCACAAAACTCGCAACAGTTATACATACTCTCAGTGGTGAACCATACTAAAGGAAGACGGCATTTTGTTAACAACAAATATAAATGTTTGATTTGTTAAGGCAAATATGGAACTATGTCACATTTTTCAAAACCATACCTGTTGTAAATATTCTTCAGTAACTCATGCCTTACACATCCCACAGGGATGCCTACCTTACCACTCAACCTGCAGATACTGAATCAGGAACAGAAGCCCTTGAAAAGTAAAACCATCCAACCCAACATCTGGGCATTTAATTAGCATAAGTGGCATATAAATCTTTTCACTACCAATAGGAATGTGGGATATTACTCACAGGTAAATGTTTAAAAAACAGAGAGGACAAACATTATGAATAAATATGAGCCTATTATCAGAGACGGTGTAAACATCTGTTGACTTTAATGAACTATATTACAAAATTCTGTCAGAAGAGGTAATTTATATTTGCTTCAGGAAAAGGGAGATGTCAGGTGTGTGTCATCTTTCATTAAATTATTGTTGGTCATGTAGTGTGGTTTTGTGTGTACAGCTTCAAAAATCACATGTGATGAAGGGAATTCA
Source organism: Protopterus annectens (assembly GCF_019279795.1). NCBI lineage: Eukaryota > Metazoa > Chordata > Ceratodontiformes > Protopteridae > Protopterus > Protopterus annectens. The sequence goes on from NC_056728.1 coordinate 778,383,324, forward strand.
AAAAATGTGTTAAGTGGTAAATCAAGAATGAAAATAGTAGCATTCCTCCAAAAACAGGGGCATCTTGTGCAAGGGTAAATCAGACCTGAAAATAGGAACAGTCCTCCAAAAACAGGGGCATCTTGTGCAAGGGTAAATCAGACCTGAAAAGAGGAACAGTCCTCCAAAAACAGGGGCATCTTGTGCAAGGGTAAATCAGACCTGAAAATAGGAACAGTCCTCCAAAAACCAGGGGCATCTTGTGCAAGGGTAAATCAGACCTGAAAATAGGAACAGTCCTCCACAAACAGGGGCATCTCGTGCAAGGGTAAATCAGACCTGAAAATAAGAACAGTCCTCCAAAAACAGGGCCATCTTGTGCAAGGGTAAATCAGACCTGAAAATAGGAACAGTCCTCCAAAAACAGGGGCATCTCGTGCAAGGGTAAATCAGACCTGAAAATAGGAACAGTCCTCCAAAAACAGGGGCATCTTGTGCAAGGGTAAATCAGACCTGAAAATAGGAACAGTCCTCCAAAAACAGGGGCATCTTGTGCAAGGGTAAATCAGACCTGAAAATAGGAACAGTCCTCCAAAAACAGGGGCATCTTGTGCAAGTGTAAATCAGACCTGAATATAGTAGCATTCCTCCAAAAACAGGGGCATCTTGTGCAATGGTAACTCAGACCTGAAAATAGGAACAGTCCTCCAAAAACAGGGGCAACTTGTGCAAGGGTAAATCAGACTTGAAAATAGGAACAGTCCTCCAAAAACAGGGGCATCTTGTGCAAGGGTAAATCAGACCTGAAAATAGGAACAGTCCTCCAAAAACAGGGGCATCTTGTGCAAGGGTAAATCAGACCTGAAAATAGGAACAGTCCTCCAAAAACAGGGGCATCTTCTGCAAGTGTAAATCAGACCTGAAAATAGGAACAGTCCTCCAAAAACAGGGGCATCTCGTGCAAGGGTAAATCAGACCTGAAAATAAGAACAGACTTCCAAAAACAGGGGCATCTTCTGCAAGGGTAAATCAGACCTGAAAATAGGAACAGTCCTCCAAAAACAGGGGCATCTTGTGCAAGGGTAAATCAGACCTGAAAATAGGAACAGTCCTCCAAAAACAGGGGCATCTTCTGCAAGGGTAAATCAGACCTGAAAATAGGAACAGTCCTCCAAAAACAGGGGCATCTTGTGCAAGGGTAAATCAGACCTGAAAATAGGAACAGTCCTCCAAAAACAGGGGCATCTTGTGCAAGGGTAAATCAGACCTGAAAATAGGAACAGTCCTCCAAAAACAGGGGCATCTTGTGCAAGGGTAAATCAGACCTGAAAATAGGAACAGTCCTCCAAAAACAGGGGCATCTTGTGCAAGGGTAAATCAGACCTGAAAATAGGAACAGTCCTCCACAAACAGGGGCATCTTGTGCAAGGGTAAATCAGACCTGAAAATAGGAACAGTCCTCCAAAAACAGGGGCATCTTGTGCAAGGGTAAATCAGACCTGAAAATAGGAACAGTCCTCCAAAAACAGGGGCATCTTGTGCAAGGGTAAATCAGACCTGAAAATAGGAACAGTCCTCCAAAATAGGGACAGTTGATTGCATACCATATCCTGCCAGCTTGTAGAAGTTACCGTCTTAATGTACTTCCTCCATTTATGAGATATTAGAGTCAAAATTAGAATACATTAATATCAGTCCCATGTACCTTATTTAAACACATTCTTTACTGTGTTTCTTACAAAAGTCTGTTTAGTATCAACATCTTCTGCCTGCATATCTTCAAAATGACAGTATTATACTCCATTTTTGATTGATTAAGGTAGACATGAACAGTTTATATTTTCCACAACATTTTGCAAACAGTCTTCAGTAACTCAAGCCCTGTACATTTACAGTGATGTCAGATGTTGTACCTTGACCTCATCCCACTTCCACCAATGGTCACTTTACGGAACAGGTATCACATTGTTTCATTCACACACTGCCCCCAAACAGATATCTATTTCAGGCGAGCACCACTGATGTGTGATCACTGAAAGGAAAGAAATAATTGCAGAAAGTAACATTTGCCTATAATAAGTGTAACAAGTAGAATTTGCTATAACATATAGAATGACTGCAAATATCAGCTTGTTTCTAAAAAAAGTTATTCTTTTTGAGTCACATTTCATAATAAAACAGTAATAAGGAGCATTAGATACAGAGTTTGTCAGCCTGAAAAACACAAAATGTATACATCTGATCTAAAACAAATGGCCAGTGGGAGATAGCAACATATAGTTAAATAAGGCTATTGGTGGCACATAGCAATAAAGGATGACATTTTTTTTAACCATTTAAATTTATGTAAAAAATTTCACGTATTAATGTGTCAAGACATGACTGGAGTTATTGATTTCAGCTGTAACTAAAAATATGCAACTTTATGTTCATCTGATGTATTTTACTCCATACAAGTCTAAATTTGGGGGGGGGCATGATTCCAGTGGCAACAATCTTCCATATTCAGAAGGAATGTATTATAGGATTTTTTTCTTCTGTTATTGGAGCAACTCAGTAAAAATGTGCAGCATGGCGTTATGTTTGCTATGCGTACTGAGCAGAAGATCAACAAAACATCCTTACTAGAAACATGCATACTGAATAATGGTAAACTATGGCACTGAACATCTCTGAACCAATGGCCCTGTATATAAGATAGCATATATCAATTTCCCTAAACCAGTTCGCAAATAAAAAAAAGAAAGCAAAAAAATATATATGGTGGCACCTAATATGACACTTGTATATAAAACATACTAATGCAATTCTACCTTCAAAGAGTTGACTGCATCTCAATCCTGATTTATAAAGCAGTCCGGTATGTAAACAGAATGGTGAAATTAATGTATTTTAATTTGCTGCTATCACACACACTGTACATTGTCCCTATCCCCACCAACAGTCATAGTACTATGATAATTTGTTGCCAGCTTTAATACAAAGGTTGTCCTCAAAAGAGATGTCTACTTCTGGCAGTCTTTCAGTAGTAACTCGGTAAAAAAAAAAAAAAAAAAAAAAAAGATTCTGGGGAAATATTGTTCTATGTAGGCTGATGATAAGTTAAAATTACACCACCAGTGGGAACTGTGGAATAAAATTGACATTTTTCGGGCTATAATAATAGGAGCTAAAAAGTAAAAAGGTCACACAGGAAAACCATTTAGAAAAAATTATGGGAAAAAACTAGCTAAGCTAGAGTTTACACTGTGTGATACCTTAAACCTCTTGTAATAGAGACCTATGGGATACATGCAAATAACCCATTAAGGACATCAAGTATTACAGCTTCTGAATGTCAATGACTTTTTTATTTTTTTCTTGCCACTAGCTGTGAACATGCACATTTCAGGCTTGTTATGACCTCATCAGCACAAAATAAATGGATTGTTGGCTATATTCTGGAAACACATGGTCTTTAAACCGAGCTGATGTTCATAACCATTAAGGTGTCTGCAAAATAGCCCAACAAACAATTAAACCAAAATGTAAAATGATCGCATAAACAAACCAGTTTACTAAAAACTTTAAAAAACTAGCCAAGCTAGAGTTTCCACTGTGTGATACCTTAAAACTCCTGCAATGGAGGCCCATGGGGTATATATAAATGACTCCATAAGGACAACAAATGTTTAAGCTATAGGGCTGTTGAATGTCCATAAAGACCCTGTGTTTCTAGAGCATATACAAACAGTCCACTTATGCTGTGATGACAAGGTCATAAGAAGGCCACAACATGCATGTTCACAGCTAGTGGCATTTGGCTTTGCTGGCCTGACTCTTTCCATAAAGACTAAAAAGGAAAAAGAAAAAAGTCATGGGCATGATGTTATGAGGAGCAAAGCAAAAATGTGAGGGGAAAAATCATGGATATGATACAAAATAAAAGATCCTAGTTGAGAAGTCTGAATCATAAACTGAATTTTGCAAAGAAATTTGAAAAAAAAAACACTTTACATTTGGTAAAAATCGACAAGTGTAAAAACACAGGGAAACATCTTTATCTCATTTATGTTGGTCAGCCTCTTATGTCATTCAGAAATACAGAGCTGGATTGTGGTCAAATGGGTTCTAGGCAGGGTAATGGGCCAGGGCTCCTGGCCATACCAATAACCCATTACTTGACTGTCTCTCTCCAATTATCATGAAACACAGTTCAAACTTGTCATTGTGCATAATATTTCCTTCATTATTTTTATGAAGATCACTGAGATTTGGATTTAATTTAAAACATTTGTTATGAATTTCACAGCAAAAATACTGCCAGCTATTTGCCAATCAAAACAAAAAACACTCACATAGAAAACAGACTGAGCATGAACAACAATAAACCTCACTTCCCCTGAAATTACTTTTTATTGAAAGTGCATCTGGCAGGCCATTATACTACAAGAGATGTGATGGCATTCATAGTCAAATAGCATATAATAAGCTGAGAATAATGATCAAAACAAAACGACAAAAAAAAAAACCTCAATACCAGAAAAACCGCCAAACTCAAAATGTGTGACTGCTTTTGCTCTTCCTTTATTACAAAGGAACTTCATCAAACTAAAAGGTTCCATAATAGCAAGCCTTTTAAGCATCTAGACAACCAATCAAAACCAATGTAAAATTTTGCAGTTTAAAAGGCTTGTTATTATGGAGTATATAATAAGCACTAATCAGTAGATATATAAAGGGTGCAAGGATTTAAAAGACAACCTGTAACACATTGGCTAACAGCCCACTGGATGCAAATGTCTCTTTTCAAGAGCACTTCCAGGTGACTTGACTTTGTCATAGTCAGACAGTGGACAAGCCTTACTCATCTGTACTAAGTACAGAAAAAAACAAAAAAGTGGGCATTGAATACCGAAGTATTTATTATACAAACAAAGCTTTTGGGACAATTTCCTTCATCAGTGTAAATGCAAATTCAGTACTAGCTGACACATTTAAATACTAAATTCAAACAAGTCACAAGACAGATAGTCTTTTATGTGTCTTTAAATTTTATAGGTTCATAGGTTCATAGGTTGGTACTGGGCTATCTGCCCGAAGGCATATATTAGCCCAGCCACGTTGTGCGGTATTCAACGCCCCTTTAGTAGTTCCCTAGACTCTTGTACTAGCAGCTAGTACCCTTGGCCCCTATCTAGTAGTGCTGTTGGTGTGATCCCCGGTGTGAACTTTCTGTTACCCATCCACTCATCAAGGTTCCTCTTGAAGAGTGATAGTAAGGAGCTCTGTCTTATGTAGATCGGGACCCTGTTCCATAGTAAGGGAAGTCTTTGTGAAGGGAATCTATCCCTCCACCATGTTCTATTCATTGTTGTGTTGAGGTTTGTATCCCTAGAGCATGTAGCTCGAGTAGATTTGGTTTTGCTAAGATGGAGCATGTTCAACAATTCTGGGTTGGACATGGCTCTGTACGTTAGAGATCGCCTCTGAGAAAGCGGTATGCAATAGAGAACAGTCTTAGCTTTTTCAATTGTGCTGCATAGGGCAACTGTTTGAGGCCAGTAATCCTCTTGGTTAGGTACCTCTGTGGTCTTTCCAGCTGCTGGAGATGTCTAGCCAGGTACATTCCAATTTGTGCATTGTACTCAATAATGGGTCTGATGAGGGAAGAATAGAGGGGGCACCATTACATCCTTAGATCTTGATGCGACCCCTTTCATGATCAGATGGGTCACATAGAAGGATTTTCTAACCACTTTGGCAACATGGTTATCAAAGGAAAGCTGACTACCTACTTGGCATATCTTAATGACTAGATAATTAATTGTAGAATTTTATTGGGGATTTGTGTCTTGTGACTTGTTTAAATTTAGTATTTAAATGTGTCAGTGCTGTATTTGCATTTACACTAATGAAGGGGATTGTCCCAAAAGCTTTGTTTGTATAATAAATATTTGGCATTTAGAGTCCAGTAGTTTTTTTTTTTTTTTCGTTCTCTGTTTAGACCGTTGACTCTATTTACCTAATTCCTGTGATCCGGTGGTGTGTGGTCATCTATATTAAGTGTCAGACAAACTGTTGTAGCCTAATATAGTGCATTTCCCACTCATGTGCCTGCAAAAAATGGCTTACATGATTCCATCCTTTAAACAGCAAACCACAATGGGATGCAGGAATGAAGGGTTTATGCATATACACAAACATGCAGACATATATATATATATATATATATATATATATATATATATATATATATATATATATATATACATATATATATATATATATATTTTTTTTTTTTTTTTTTTTTTTCTAAAGGACATAAAGTCTGAAATTAATGCATGTCATTATTTTGTGACTGCAGTCCATGGCACATTACCAAAAAGCCAAAATTTTATGAGGAACAGACCACAAACATGCAGAAATATCAGGGACAGTTTGGAACTATAACCTCTGCAGATATATACATATGTTTGTGATCATTATCTGACCATTATTTATAGCCTCTCATATGACTACTGTCGTTCACTGCTGTCAGAACCATGCAGTGCAACCTACTGCAACCTCCCTTTGCCTTCTTAGGTCAAGAATCAAAAACAAACACCCAAAATCAGGAACAGATTTTAAATATTTATTTTATATACTTAGAAAGTTGCTATAATGACAAGTTTGTGTAACCAAACATTTCTGAGGGATACAGCATCTGAAATATACATGCCTGTCATTATTTAGTAAGCAATCTCAAAAAAATTGCTTGAAATTCACAAAGTTTACAAGGAACAAACTGAAATACCTATCAATATCTCTGCTCAAGAATTCTAGACCAAGCCAAAACTAAAGAGGTTGGACAAAGGCCACAAAAGGGAAAATATTATTGTTTTTATCCTTGTGTTAACCAGGTAAACCCAATGAACAAAGTGACCCAGGAACACTGTCTAGTTAAGTGACTTTCTCAAAGTTGCAAACTAGGCAAATGGATGTGGAAGGAATTGAGCCCTGTTCTTTTGACTACAGGAGAAGGATTATTGATACCTCAGAACATTAAGTGCCAGATAACTCTTATTTGCTTAAAGATTTAAAAGAACAATAGGTGTTGCATGGATGTGCATTTTCCGAACAATAAGAACTATGAAACTCTGATGATTGGCATTACTGATTGACTATAATCCTCAATGATTTATAGGAAAAGTAAACATTTTATGAGGATGAAAGCAAAAATTTGAGCAAAACTGAGCGACTTTTCTCCAAAAACAGGGACTGATGAGAATTAAAGCAAGGCCCTCTGCTCAAGGAAATGCATTTGTATACACAAACACACACACACACACACACACACTTACTTACTAGTATGCTTCTTCTGCATACTTGGACAGACTGCTGAAGGGGTTGTTGGGTGAAATGTTTAATTTTGGTGTCATTAGAGTGCTTGTGCATACCTGAACAAATGGCTGAAGGGGTCACTGGGGGAAATGTTTCATTCTGGTGGTGTCTGCATGCTTGTGCATACATGAAACTACTGAAAGGATTGCCAAGACATTTAGAGAAAGAAAGTAAGCAATACAGCACAGCTAAGCATAATTTTAATGTAGACACTTCTTGATTTTTAAAACAAGGATAAAGTAAATCCTTTCTCAGAAGATTAAACCCCTTAATGATAAGGATCATTGAAATGTAAGTCTTTTTTTCCAAGGGGAGCAGGCTCCTCTGCCTTCCCAGTGTTGGGGTGAGCCACTCACACCCTCCATAGTTATATTACTAGTCTTTTCTTGGTCATTGAAAAAAACTAACGCACGTCTCTGTCTCTGATGAAAGCAGTTTCAGGGGGACATAGCTCTCAACCTCTTAACACAAGAAATCTAGGCAAAGCTTAAAATAATGAGATCAGATACCCAAAAATATGGACCAGTTTTAATATTGCTCTTCTAAAGATTAAACTTAGAAATTTTCTAGAATAACAGGATTTGTATTAGTGTACATTTTCTGAAGGAGTCATTATTTAATGAGTTCAGTCTCTACTGATTTGCCAGAAAACACACATTTTATTGGATGAAAATGTGGACATTCTGCAAAAATCTGGACAGTTGAGAGCTGTGGCCAGGGTTAAGTATTCAGCACGTGTTGCGTCATACTCTGAAAGTCCTTTTGTTGCCTAGGTGAACTAAGGAGAAAAAACAAAAAATGAGGCCTCACTATATTCTGTATTCTCAATAGGCTTGTTGAGGTCTCCATTCGAGTACCTTGAAATAATCATGATTACTGCAGATTTGCAGAATAACGAATTGTGCCTCACAAAGTATTTTATTGTTATGTCTGAGACAGAGATTTGGATAGGGCTTTGGAAACCTTTCTTCTTCCTTTGGTGTTTAAGCAGCTGAAGGGGATCATAAAATAGGATCAGTATCTGTAATGCAGTATACAACTAGTTATTGGATTTGATATTTAGGATTACTACTTGTTTTTTTATAAAATGTGTGTTATAATTAAAATGAAGCTAATTTTAACTCAGACACTTCCTTTATTGATGACTAGCATGCAGATTGGATATATACCTATCATGGTTTGTTCTGTGCAGTAGCAAGAGTTGTGTGTCTGTGTGCATGTAAGTTTATAGGTCAGTACTAGGCTATCTACCCTTGTGGGCCAATGTAAGCCTAGCCAAATTTCTCATCTCAAAAGTAAGATTCAAACCCTGTACCTTGTGTGTATGAGATAAACATAGTATGACTCATGCTGTCAGAATTTAATCTGAGGTACTATATTTTTCTGTTTTTTTTCCAACAATTTTTGATTTCTTTTGTTGCTTACTTGTTTAGACTTTGCATTTAATCTTAATTGTTGGGGGTCATTTTTTAACTGAAATGAGGCACTCAGAGGTATAGCCTATATTATCTACTAGAGCACAGCCCTGTTGCTAAACAGAAAACACACTCAGTGTAAGTGTTTAGTATCTTATTATGCCACTGGAGCATGATATTAGCAGACTATAAACCAAAATTGCTGTGTAGATGATCCATTGTTCACTGAGCTGGCACTATTAAAACATTGTGTTACAAGGAGCCGTCAATATGATGTAACCTTCAGGTACACATGGTGTGGCGATGCACACTAAACTGAATGCTGAAGGGTCAGAATGTACATTTTAACTACTTCTCCCTTGGGTCAAGATTTTCTTCTGTCTGTGCCACAGCTGCTGTTATTTCATGTTTTTCTCTGTTGCAGTTCATATTTACAAAGCTCCTAATAGTATAATTTTTTATGCTGCTGTTGGCATTAGGACTGTATTTGAAAACAGATGTGAGTTGTGCTGAATTCTGCTTTATTTTTAGCATCTGTGTGGTTTGTTTAAATTTCTAAAGCTGTGTTGTGTGTTTTGTTTGGTTATGCATCACATGGCAGTTACATGATTAACTCTGAAAATGCAACAAACTTATAATAAAACTTCCTGTTTGGACATACTTTTGAGCATTTTGATCTCTCATGTTTTTGTGAAAAATTGTTGTCAAGACATTTTTCTACTACTCCTATTCAAAAAAAAGTTTGTTTTTTTTTTGCTCTGTAGGTTAGGGGTGGAGTGCCAAATGAGGGGGTTGCCCTAGGCTATAAATGGCCTAGCTACTCCTCTGGCCATGTCTAACTTGCAGAAAGCTGGGATGGTAGTCAAACCAACTTCAGGTTTAGGAAGATAGTTTTCCTAGTTTGGGAATAATGTTACATCATCCAGCTAGCAGCTGAATATCACTTTTCATGGGCAAGCTTTCAGACTAACTTATCTAATTGCTGACTGGGATTAACAATTTTACAGATGTTGTGTCTTTCGGCTTTTCCCGGTTAGGGGTCGCCACAACGGAACTCTGGTCGGCTAATGATTGGCAGTAGATTTTTACGTGCCGAGTTGCCAGCTCTGACGCATGACCTTCAACGAAGGTATGCCCATTCACGCATGTCTCCACACAGAAGATGCTTTAGCTGAGAATCGAACAGGACAGCGTCTTACTGTGAGGCGACAATGCTACCGCAGCACCACCACTGCAGTGTATTAACAATTTTTCAGATACAGTGCTTTTATTAACTGTGCATAAATTTGGCTATGTGCAGTTTTCAACAAGATTCATCATGAGTTCAGGTGAAACTTTTATCTTGATTGCAGACAAAGGCATACTTGGGTGAAGGCTTACTGTTATCCCATGGTACGTGCCAGTCTGACTTAAGGTTTGCAAATTCAGATTGAAGATGTTCTAATAAGGAACTAGCTATTCAAAAGACTTAGGAGCAGTGTGGAACATCCCTTAAGTAGATAGGGAAGTGTCATTATATACTTTTCTACAACCAGAAGTTCTAAAATTGCACCTGTATCATTTTTATCAGTGTGTAATGGCAGGCAGCCATTTCTGACCTTACTTGTCTGTCCACAGTGAAAGTTCATGCATGAAATATAGGAGAGCATGTCTTGTGTAAAGCAGCCGCCCTACTCTGTCTCCTTTTTCTTCCAGTGATATGTACGAACATCCACCAAGTCCAGTAAGCTTGGGGATACCACTTGAAAACACAAGTTTAAAAAATGATCATCAACTAATAACTATATTATGAATATTAAGATATCACCAGCATTAAAAACCAAAATCAAGGGGGAAAAAACATGTCTAACAGACCACTACTTATGAAAGCAACAGAGGATTAAACAGACAATTCATAATTTTACCAAGGAATTAAAAATAAATCCTATATTAAAAAATGCAGCTGGGTAGCAACCAGCTGCCAATGTGTAGCCAAGCTTCCTCATACAGGAAAACTGAGGAACCACTCTTAACAAAACTGTGCATTAGTGGTAGGTTTCTGTATTCAGGTGCTGAAGTGTAATTTGCTTCAAATAAATGCCTATTAGTCCTGCATAGCCAGAATAATTTATGTTTAACATGAGTAAATGCTAGCCAGTTACATCCACAGAGAACCCCCTGTACCCAACTTATTTTACACAAGATGTTAGACTGATGTACACTGTAATGGATCATGAGTTTGTCTGCCATCTGGGTCCTTCAGCAATACTTCTACACTCCCTCTTCATATTGTTCAGGGAATGGGCAAATATTTTATTACAATTTTTCAAAGAATACATAAGCAACATTCAGAGTTCAAAGAACAGCCAAGAACAGAGAAAAGAACAAGTCAACCAGACTATTAAGACTGTCATGTAAGACCAAAATATAGGATGACATGACTAACATCTTAAACATATCCAAATACAGCTCATTTAGATGGCGAATATAAACCAAAGAGAAGACAAAGAGTTGAAATTTGGAAATCCAAATTATAAAAATGTCAGAAGACGGGCAGGCTATGAAAATAATTTGGATAATGAGCAAGTAAGAACCATTTCTAACTAAAGTTCTAACTAAAAAAACAAGTCAAGTGCATAGCCCTTATTATGTGTAGGAGCATAACCAGTCTGAATAAATCATAGTCACTTCATTAGATGAAGTAGTTCTAATGCAAAATTAGCAGAATCATCATTAGCTACTCTGGGGCCTTCCATAATTAAATCAGTTAAGAATTCAGTGAGTTCGTGCAGAAAAACATCCCCACCCAAAAATACATTCAAAGGACTTTTCCAAACGTGATGTGACAATGTTCTAAGAGATCTAAAAGAGATAGCGATATCACTTCCCATATGACCTCCTTTAAAACATTGGATCACAGAGCAGTTAACAGAGTTGGTAAGCTGTAAATAAAGGCCGCAGTTATTAAACTTGTCTCAATCAGAAAACCATCGTCAACATCAAAGGTCAGAAATTAGGTCAGCTTTGATACAAACTGAGCAGACTTTACACAAAACAGCTGTGTTAACAGATCTAATATGTGATGAACTCTCAGATCCAAAAACAGGTAGTGTAACCATGATGTTGTATCCCTAACTGTGGTACCTTCAAAGAATTTAGATTAGACGCATCCTGGCCCATGTGTAGTCAACAGAAAGCCACAGAAAACCCAGCATCAACTTAATCATAAGTGCAGTCTAGCTTTAACAGTAAGCAAGGAAAAGGCAGCAGACACCAAACGGACAAAAACAAACTTTCAAAAAATGGCTGTATCAGAACATCTGCAGTCCAGGCAAAATTCCTGGAGTTGACAAATGATCCAAAGAAACTCAGTGCTAGGCAAAACTTCAAAACACAGTTGAAATAAGCATTATATCTCCTGTCAGAAATCAGTACGTCGTAAGACAAAAATACCACAGGTAGTACAATACAAGAGCAGCTAATGAATAAATGGGCCAGGCAGTAAACTAGTAAGCAGGCACAAACAGACCATAAAAGAAAGAAGCACAGATTTGCATTAGTTAGCTGTGCATGCAAAATGTCAAGACACGTTACCCACAAAAAAAAATTGAGGCAAATTGTAAATCCAGACCAAAAAGCAAACACGTTGAAATTATTTTAACCGCCAGTCTTCTTACATTGTTTACCTTGCTACATGTACAAAATGTTTTTATGTGAGTAAAACAGCTTTAAAATTATAGGAAAGAATGTACAAACATGTTTATGCAATTAACAGAGATAATGAGTTGAATAATCTCTGTAAACATGCTAATATCTGTGAGGATTTTAAGAAATTTGTATTTTTTGTTTTGGAGGCCAGCAATGACCATATTAGGCGTAGCATCAAAACATAAATTTTAAACTATTTAGAGTATGCTTGGCAAATCAAGTTAGATGCTTGTAGGAACAAAGGACTTAATAATATGGCAAATTACACATTCCCCCAGATTCAGCAAACTTCTGTGCAGGAATAGCCTATTCCTGCACGGAAGCGACCCCTTAGGAGCAGCAAAGCAGCGCGCCATGCATAGTAATGAAGACTGATCTCCTAAAAGGACATAGAGCATGGACGAGTGGAGGGGGCGTGTCTGAGAGCAGAGCTTTCACAATATACATGCCCCAGCAGTCAAGAACTGCAGTTTAGCTATTACAATGTGTGAGACCGCTCATTGGGGGATGCATACCCCCAGCAACACCCCCACATTTATAAGAGTAATATTTAAAATATTTAAAATATTTAAAATATAATAATATAAACAATTTATTTATTTTATCAAACAGATTACATTTAACTGTAGGTGCATGGGTTTGCCCATTGCTTAGCTTTGTATACTCTAGCTTAAATGGCCCAAGAAGATAAATATGAAGATACATGCAAATAAAGCAGTACTGCAATAGTATAGTGGTCAGAGCATTTGCCTTATTAGCAGTCATTCCCAGTTCAAGTCTCACTCCAGTACATTCTATTTTCCATGTCAAATCACTTTATGAACAATATTTTTTGTTGTATAACCTACTAAATAACATATATTTGTGAACTGGAGTACTGCATTAAATGCAAATGTGAGGTGTCATTGTAATAATGTTGTAAAATCCACAGATAAACACAAGTGTCCCATACAGTACATGTACACATGAATCAGGGATACAAATCAAAGGTATAATGTGTAATGAATGATAAATCCATACAGTGTCCAAATCCACCACCTTCCCAAGAACCATGTTACATTTCTGTCTAAATTAGTGTGGGGGGTAAGCGGGAGTAAGCACTATTAAGCAGTAGTAAGAGGGAGTAAGCATATTTAAGCAGTAGGAAGTGGGTTTAAGCCCGTTTGCACAGGAGTAAGCAATGCACACACAGGTTAAGCAATATTGAAGCTAACTCTCTGTAAGCATATTTAACCGGAAGTTAGCATTGCTTACCTTCGCACAAACCCGTGCAAACCCATGCAAACCCGCTTACAATTGCTTAAAAGTGCCTTAATCACTCAGCATGCAACAACCACTGTTCTGCCAAGCAACAAAATAAACAGCCTTTGTAGGTCTTAAACCCAGGACCCTGCACACTACAGTCACAGTAGTTAACCACTAAGCCATCACAGCAGTACATAAGATTGAGGTATCGCCAAACAGATCCTCACTATAGGAAAATCAAACAACATGTGAAAGGAATCTATATACAGTTTTATGTTGTATAACCTACTACATAACATAAATATGTGAACTGGAGTACTGCATTAAGTCCAGATGTGAGGTGTCATTGTAATAAAGTGTTGAAATCCCCTAATAAACACAAGGTCCCCATACAGTGTACGTACACATGAATCATGGATACCAAACACATATATATCATGTAATGAATAATAAATCAATGTCAAAGAGCAAATAGTATGCAAATTAAAAATTAAGCAATGTTAAACATTGCACAGCCCTGCTTACTAGGTGTAAGCAATGTGTAAGCCAGCTAAATCAGTTTGCCCATTGGTATACCCCTTTAAGCAATGCCAGCCTTAGGTAAGCAGGTTTGCCCATAGCTTAGCATTTTCAAAACCGTCTAATCACGGCAAAGTGAGAGAAATTGGCCCTATTTAAACCCAACAGGCAGGAATACATCTCATAAGTGGTTGCAGCTTCCTCCTGTAGGCACTATGACTGCTGTGGGAGAAGGAGTGCGCTTCTGGGCGCAGCGCTGGGGCATCCAGTTCAGAAGTCCAAAGTCATGGCAGGACTCCTTGTTAAAGACCATGACCAGAGACTGCTGCAGGGCCAGTACCAGGGTTCCCAATATAAAGCAGAAGCCTGGGACTATTTCACCCATGACCTCACCAGTGCCACTGGCATACCTCGAACTGGTGAGCAGGTCAGGCATCACTATGCTGACCTGAAGAGGAAAAAGAGAGAGCTCTTGGATCAGTTGATCCAAGAGGCTAGGTGGACGGGTGATGTCCCAGCCATGTGTAAGTATCAGACTACTACCTGTCTAATAATTGCCAGCTCATGTATATTATGGATAGGTATGGCTAAATATTCCTGTTATGTCTTTGACAGCAGCAGACGAGTGGGCTGTGAACCGGGAAGCCCATGCCTGTAGATTGCAGAGGTTGCATCGCGAGGCAGGTTAATAATACTCTTGCATGCACTGTCATAAGAAATAAATCTAAAAGTAGTAGAAAGTTAATTGCCAGTATAAAACCTGGATTGTGTATGGCATGTACTGAATACACCAGACAATATGGCAGGAAGAGTCTCATATAGGTTGTATGTAAATAAAAGGTTAACAGCCTGACAATAAAGGTCTAACTGCTGGACTGCTTGTGTTTACTCTGGTATCATATGGTAATGTAGTGTTGCAATCTCTTAATAGTACAGTTGTATTAAGCACTGTTACCCACTGATGCTAAAGACAACCACAAAGCATTCTATAGCTATGTCAAGAATCTCAGTGGCAACACTCAGATCTACTCTGAGTTACAGCACAATGGCACTAAATATACAGAGCCAACTGATATTGACAACATCCTGGCAGATAGATTCAGTGCTAACTTAACCCACCCCTCACCCCCTAAAGGGCCCATCTCTATACTAGAAGAATGCAAATTTCCTGTAATCACAGCTGCACAGGTAAAAATCACACACTCCAAAGCCAAGAACACAGCATCCATGGGACCTGACAACATCCCAGGCTGCATTCTACATGAACTACAGAATGAATTGGCACCCACCTAAGCACCATGTTCAATCATAGCCTCACCTCAGGCTTTGTGCCCACTGAGTGGTGCACAGCGACGGTTATCCCACTCTACAAAGGAGGAGCCACCAAGGACCCCAGGAACTACCGCCCCATTAGCCTAATGAGCCTGGTCTGCAAGGCCGTGGAATGTATCATCATGGAACTTAAAACAAAGACATTGGTAATCTCCAAACTCTGGACCCCATCCAGTTCGGGTTTGTAAAATGCAGATCATGTCTCCTAAACCTCATTGACTTCTTTGAAGCAGTGACCAAAGCTGTAGATGAGGGTAAGGTGGTTCACACAGCCTATCTAGATCTCGCCAAGGCTGTTGACGCCATCCCCCACTCTGGAATTATAGATAAACTCACTAAACTATGTATAAATCCTTATGTCACAAGATGGGTTGCCAACTGGCTCACTGACAGAACCCACATACTGAAAGTAGCAGACTCCAAATCCGACTTCAGACCAGTGACAAATGGAGTACCACAGGGTTCAGTCCTGGGTCCTCTCCTGTTTGGTATTTACTTTACTGAAGTACAGGCTAACACTGAAGCTCTTTGGCTAATGAAGTTTGCAGATGACTGCAAACTAGGAGCCATAACTGAAACTCCTAACAAAGTTGACATCCTACAAAAGGGCCTCACTGAGACAGATGCCTGGTGTCAAAGCCATGGCCTCAAGCTCAATGCTAAAAAGTGCATTGTCATCACCTTTGGTAAAAACTCTGTACCCATGAGCTACCACATAGGTGGTAGTCTACTTAACACCGAAAGTGTGATGAGACCTTGGGACAGAGGTGGACAGTAGTCTCTCCTTTGATAATCATATTGTCATAGTAGTCAGGAAATCCTTCTACGTGGCACACCTCATAACAAAAGGTTTCTCATCCAGGAAAAAAGAGGTCATTGTTCCCCTCTACTCGTCACTCATTAGACCCATTATAGAGTACAACACCCCTTTTGGTATGTACCTCACAAGAAATCTACAACAACTGGAAAGGCCACAAAAATACCTCACAAAGAGAATTACTGGCCTCAAACAGATGCCCTACGCAGACTGTCTCAAAAAGCTCCAGCTTTACTCCGTCGCATATCGCCTACTCAGAGATGATCTCTACCTAACATACAAAGCTATGTCAAACCGAGAGCTGTTGGACATGCTCCACTTAAAGAAATCCCAGTCCCTCTGACCTACATGCTCTAGGGACTTAAACCTTGTCACCACAATAAACAGAACATGCTGGAGGGATAGATTCCTGCCCCAGAGACTCACCATGCTCTGGAACAAACTACCTATCTATATCAAACAAAGCTCCTCATTAGCACTTTTCAAAAAAAAATCTTGATGATTGGATGGAAAATGGGCAATTCACCCCAGGGATCACCTTTGTGGCTCTGCTCGATAGGGGCACAGGAAAATAATTTTCTTGGGTGGCGAAAGCCAGGGTACCTTTTTGGCTAGACTTGTATAGGCCCTAGGGCTGATAGCCTAGTACCTACCTATGAACCTAAAAGTAAAATGTGTAGGAATGTCTGTATATGACTGTTGTAATCACAAGAGGTCATATTGTACAAGTGAGAGAGACTTAGACAGAAAACAGTGAAAAGATAGACAACATAATCCAAATAGCACATTCAACTGAGACGTGAACTGTGGTATTTTCAGCACACACAGCCATGGTTCGAATCCTGGGAGTGGTAGTAAGCTGTATTCAGAATCATACCCCACAACTGTACAGATATGTCCAGTTAATTGACCCATATCCACTGCCTGTCACCCTGTCCCCCTGGCAAATCAGTGGGATGATCCCAGAAGTTTAGGCAGCAAATAATGACATACAACTGATTGTCAGACATCATAACTGACAGAAATATATCTATAAGAACAAACCTGTCACTCTAGCAACTCACCAAAATATTATTTGAGTAATAAGCAAAGTATGTCCCATCTCCACCCCCATGTTGTGAAGCTATGACCAGAGTGTGTGCAGTAACACAGTGAGACGTATGTGCATACTAATAATGCGGAATCTGATAATATGTGTGGCAACATTCAGGTACTGCTAACAAACATTCCCCCCACAGGTCTGTCAGATATGAAAACTGTGCCTAGAAATAAAAGATTGAAATCCTGGACTGGTACTGTTTACTCTGGTATTGTATGGCATTGTTAGTGTTGCAGTTTCTCTGAATAATAAGGTATTACTCATCACTGTCATCCACACTGTGCTACATAATAAAACTGTCTAGGAATCCCTGTATAAGAGTGTTGTAAGGTCAGGCTGTAAAACCATGGAAGACTTATAGACAGAAATCAGTAAAGAGATACACAGCAGTATCTAAATAGCACACTCAACTGTGATGTACATTGTTTTATTTTTAGCAGACACAGCCATGGTTCGAATCCTGGGAGTGGTAGTAAGCTGTATGCAGAATCATACCCCTCAACTGTACAGATTTGTCCAGAATGTCCAGTTAATTGTCCCATATCTGCTGGCTGTTACCCTGTCCCCCTGGCATATCAGCGTGCTAATCTCTGACATGTAGGCAGAATTCAATGTCATATAACTGACTGTCAGGGCTATAAATATATGGAAAATGTTTACAAACCTGTCATTGTACAACTTGCCAAAGGTTTATCAGGGCAATAGTCAAAATATATCCCGGTTTCACCTGCATGTTGTCAAGACATGCCCAGAGTGTGTGGAATAAGAGATGGACAGGTATGTGCATAACATCAACCTGGAATCTGGGAATATGCGTAGAAACAGTCAGGTAGTGTTAACAAACAATACCTCCATAGGTATATCAGGTAAAAGGTGTATACTGCAGGTAAAACTCAGTTCATGTATATAGTTGCCTACATCCATACCACTGTCCAAACTAAGGCCATAGGGTAGTGTAATAATACCTGTAAGGTACAGATCACAGCACTGACTAGGAAAGTAATAAGAACTACAGGGATATACAAGTTGTTAATTGACATCTTTCTCCCCACCCACCAAATTCCAAGTTGATGTTATGCACATACCTGTCCCCACCATGTCTGCAACAATAAACTAAATACACAACTCAATCAGTATGTGCACTATTAAATCTACTGTTGGGACATATGTCCTATTGTTT